>NC_083586.1:10885000-11102500 GCF_027579695.1 Neoarius graeffei
ACAGCTGACCTGACAACGATTTATACGGGCTATGTCAGGCCCATTCTTGAGTATGCGGCACCCGCATGGTCATCAGGACTAACCCAATCTCAAGCGGACAAACTGGAGAGAATCCAGAAGCGGGCGTGCCGTATCATTTTAGGGAACGCTTACACAGGCTACTCTTGTGCACTGCAAAGCTTTGGTCTTGTGACATTAGCAGAGAGAAGGGAGCAGCTCTGCCTTAAGTTCGCAAGGACATTGCTGAAGTCTGAATACAGAGATTGATGGCCACCGACCAGGCTTCAGGTCTCAGGCCATGTCACGAGAAACAGTCAGAAACTGAACTGCCCCAAAACAAGAACAAACAGATATAGCAACTCTCCTATTCCATACATGTGCAACCTGCTCAATAAGTCTGGGGAATAATTTCCATCAGCAGCAAGCCGCAAATATTTTCCATGTAGTTAACACTTCTCTGTTCTCAGACGATCGAAAAATTAAGTGCAATGTATACATATTTTATTTATGTGGATTTTATGAATGTGTTAATCATTGTGTGTAAGGGGTATAGTGTAAGAATCTTGCTACTTTTAATCATGAATGTTACGAGATGTGCAATATCGTTAGTCATATAAGTTAACCTTTTAGTCTGTAAATTGAAAGCAATTCAGTGGGGACTTCACTGCAAATTTCAATAAAGACATCTTGAATCTTGAATCTGCTTCAGCCTCCATGGGGTGCCAGCAACCTTCCAAAGGCTCATGGACATCATGCTGCACCTCCACCATGAGTATGCCAGCGCATTCCTGGATGGTGTCATCATCCATCCTTCCACCTTGGCCAATCACCTGCTACAACTAAAATCTGTCCTAAGGGAGCTGAGGAAGTCTGTGATCACTGCCAATCCCTGGAAGTGCCATCTGAGGCTGACCAAAGTATAGTACCTGGATGACTATATAGGCTGGGGCTGCTAAAACCACAGGAGAAGATTGAGGCCATGAAGAAATACCCCAGCCCCTCACCAAGGAGCAGGTACATGCTTTCTTGGGACTGGTTTGGTATTACTACAGGTTTGCGCCTAATTTCTCCTCTCTAGCCTCTCCCTTATCAGACTTCATCAAAAAGCAAGCAGCAGCCTTTATTTGTCACACGTACACTCAAGCACAGACTTAAGCACACAGTGATCTTCATCCTCTGCATTTAACCCATCTGAAGCAATGAACACACACATGCATAAACAAGTGAGCAATGAGCACACACACATACTCAGAGCAGTGGGCAGCTATGCTACAGTGCCCTCGGAGCAGTTGGGGGTTAGATGTCTTACTCAAGGGCTCTTCAGCTCAACCTCAGGCCATGGCTGCCCCATATTAACCTAACTGCATATCTTTTGAACTGTGGAGGAAACCAGAGCACCCAGAGGAAACTCATGCAGACATGGGGAGAACATGCAAACTCCACACAGAAAGCCCCCTGTCAGCCACTGGGCTTGAACCCAGGACCTTCTTGCTGTGAGGTAACAGTGCTCATTGCTCACTTGTGTGTGCATGTGTGTGTTCACTGCTCCCAATGGATTAAATGCAGAAGAGGAATTTCACTGTGTGCTTAAGTCTGTGCTTGAATGTACGTGACAAATAAAGGCTTCTTCTTCTTCTTTTGTAGATCAGCTGCAAAATGATACCAGCAGACAAGGACTACACACCTGGGGAAAGAGAAGCCTTGGTCATCAACTGAGCATTAACCAAGTTCAGGTATTTCTTAGCTGGCTGTCATGTCACCCTGCTCACCCACTCTGCTCCACACCGGTGGATGGCAGCCATTAAGGATACCAATGCTAGTGTTACTTACTGGTTCTTGTCTCTGCAGGACATCTCTTTTCAGGTCCAGCACAGATCAGGACCCAGCACAGGAATGCTGATACAGCCTCTGAGCCAAACCTTGGAAGAGAGTAGACTTGGATCTCAGAGGGGCACATGGCAGCTGGAGAAAGCCACTGCAAAATCAATGCATTGTTCCTTACTCTACTGCTCTCGTGCTGCTGGAAGGATTCTGCACCGCTGTTTTGAACAGCCAAAGCAGCCACCAAAGTGAGTGCCACACCATATAATTCCATATATGTTCCATATGTTATTTCATAGTTTTGATGTTTTCAATATTGTTCTACAATGTAGAAACTAGTCAAGATACAGAAAAACCTACGAATTAGTAGTTGTGCCCAAACTTTTAACTGGTACTAGTAATGTAGAGTGGGTAGCCATCAAGAACTAGCTCATGAGTGTTGCCTATCAACAACTAGCTTGCGAGTGTTACCCATCAAGAACTAGCTCATGAATATTAACTATCAAGAGCTAGTGTGTGTCAGCCATCAAGTGATTAACACTTATTAGCTCATAAGTATTAATCATCAAGAACTATCTCATGAGTGTTATCCATCAAAGGCTTGCTCTTGAGTGGTAGATGTTGATAGTTAGCAAAAATTGACAATTGAGGCTACGTTTACATTACGTCGAATCAGCGGATCATCAGATTAACATTCTTAAAACGATTCGCGTTTACACTAAAACCGTTAGCCGTGCACACAGCAACGCCAATACGCGGATACGCTAATCACATGACTTTAGACGGTGCGTAACATGATCCCAGTGCATTTCAGACGGCGCGTAACATGATCCCAGTGCATTTAGGGCATGTGCAAGGCTCACCACTTGCAAGCAGAAGGATGGCAAGCTGCGCAAGGCTCACCACTTGCAAGTAGAAGGATGGCAAGCCGCGCAAGGCTCACCACTTGCAAGTAGAAGGATGGCAAGCCTAATACACGGATACGCTCGGCTCCGCAGGCATCCTGCGCTCCAAATCACTCCGCCCTGAACAGCGAGTGCCCTCTGGAGGGTGCACACTCCGGCCCTGTGCAGCTCACACAGCGCGCGAGTGAAGTGAACAAGCCACGATTCAGGACTGAGCCACTGTGTGTGTGATCCCAGTGCATATCACTTACTACTTGCAAGTGGAAGGATGGCAAGCCTAAAGACAATCATAACTACACAATGGGCAGTATTTGCATCAGTATTTGCAGTATTTTCATACTTTTATACTCTTTAATGAACGGTGATACAAGGCGGAAGTCCGCACCGTTTTTCAGCAGTCGCGCCACATGACCAACGCCAGCGAATCAGGAAGGTGGATGTCACAGTGACGTTGTCCAATGAGATGCCAGCTAGAGCTCAGCACAGCGTATTCGCGTATTCTGAATGTTTACACAGCACCTGAGCTGACACGATCTGGATTGAATACGTGGACACTGGCGGATTCCTGTTTCCTGGCGTTTCCAGGGGGTTTAATGTAAACGGACAGTGCATCCGCGAAGAAAACGAGACAGATACGGTCTAATGTAAACGTAGCCTGAGTGTTATTTTTAAAGCATTAAATCACACAAACCTGACAGAATCCAATGCAAAATGGCAGTTATGAAAAATACTCCTATCTATCTATCTATCTATCTATCTATCTATCTATCTATCTCCAGTTTGACAAATTCCAGTTTTGTGCCAAAATAAGCTGTCTTGCTTTTCTTTTTCTTTCTGCCCCTTTAACGCCCACTTCAATCTGCCTGCATGTCAGACTTTGAGAAAACGTGCACTGCGGCTTCCTTCATTTCTTCTGCTGTATTTCAGGAAGAATTAATTTGTACTCTCTGAGCTGCTCCATGAGTGGGAGTACCTGTCAAAAAAAGAAAATAATATGTTTCAAATTATAATCATTGCTGCCACTCGGGGAAAAGTTTCTTTAATCATCTCTTGAATCCATCACATTAAATCAGTTAAAGGTGTTATTAGATGTATGTTTGGAAACAGCTCAGTTTTTGTTCCAGGTGGAGATAGAAAGGATTTCAGTAAATGATTTTGATGCAACAGATAAGACATAAATGATAGCGATATTAATATGTGTGCTGGATTTTCACCCAAATGCTGAAATCTCATCATTGACTTGATAACATTTGTTTCATTGAGTCTAATGTCTTCACTGTGCAGGAAAATGTGGGTTGTGATAGTGAGGTGAGAAAGAGAGTGCAGGCAGGGTGGAACAGTTGGAAAAGGATTTCAGGAGTCATTTGTGATAGGAAAGTCCTAGCAAAACTGAAAGGTAAGATGTATAAGACAGTAGTGAGACCAGCTGTGATGTATGGATTGGAGACAGTACCCTTAACGAAGAGACAGGAGGCAAAGTTGGAGGTGGCAGAGTTGAGGATGATAAGGTTTGCGATGGGAGTGGCAAGGTTGGACAGGATAAGGAATGAGCACATCAGAGAGACAGCACATGTGGAGAGCTTGGGAATTAAGCTAAGAGAGATGCAACTGAGATGATATGGGCACATCCTGAGAAGAGATGCAGAGCATGCTGGAAGGAGAATGTTAAGGATGGAGCTGCCAGGCACACGAAAAGGAGGAAGGCCAAAGAGGAAATACATGGATGTGATGAGAGGGGACATGAAAGTGGCAGGTGTGGTAGAGAAGGATGCAGAGGACAGGGAGCAATGGAGATGAAAGATCCGCTGTGGCAACCCCTAATCAGGAGCAGCCAAAAGAAGAAGAAGAGTTTAATAGTGTCTTCAGTGTTATGATAGCATTAAGCTCATGGTAGTGTAACTACTTATAAACTTACCGGGACTGCTGATGTAACACACCTACTGTAAATATTTTGAAAATTAGTAAATGAAAATTAGACAAAAGTTGTAAAACATTTTGCAAAATAAGTCACAATGAATGCTGGATCGCAATGAAAGCTACATTCAGGTGTGTCCCTGGATGCAGCTTTGATTGCCATCCAGCATTTGTTGTGACTTATTTAGCAAAGTGTGTTATAACTATTGTCTAATTTTCATTTCCTACTCAACATTACTCACTGGTAGTGATTACCATATCTCATCTCATCTCATTATCTCTAGCCGCTTTATCCTGTTCTACAGGGTTGCAGGCAAGCTGGAGCCTATCCCAGCTTACTACGAGGGAAAGGCAGGGTACACTCTGGACAAGTCGCCAGGTCATCACAGGGCTGAGACATAGACACAGACAACCATTCACACCTACGGTCAATTTAGAGTCACCAGTTAACCTAGCCTGCATGTCTTTGGACTGTGGGGGAAACCAGAGCACCCAGAGGAAACCCACATGGACACCATGCAAACTCCACACAGAAAGCCCCTTGCTGGCCACTGGGCTCGAACCTGGACCTTCTTGCTGTGAGGTGACAGCACTAACCACTACAACACCGTGCCGCTCTAGATACCTCCTCTTCTAAGATTTTTTTTTGTTTGCTTCCTACTTGAAAACAATTTTTCACCATAGTTGTCAACATTAAACAAGGAAGTGACATATCTTGAACATGACTGGCTGTTATGGAAATGAGTCATCAGGCCTCAAAATAACTTCCTGTTTCACATTGATCATGTTTTGGTAGTTATAAAAACAAACCCAAGCTTGCAAGCATGACATACGCTAATGTAATTGTGGCAGTGGGGGCATGGCCGAGCATCAGTCTGTGAATGGAGGGCGGAGTCAGGGAAGGTGAGTGGTCGTATCGCTACACCTGTTGTCAATTAACGTGTGTTTGTGTATCTCTTCCAGTGACTGCACCCTATAAAAGAAGAGTGAGAAGGGGAGATCGGCACCGAGGGATTGATAATAGCCTGTGTGTGTGTGTGTGTGTGTGTGAGAGAGAGAGAGAGAGTTCAAGTGTTTTGTGCTGAAAAGCCAAAGCAAAGAAAATAATTAAGAAGCAAACAACCACCTGCCATGCTTCTGTGCTCCACCCACATCAGGGTCTCACTACAGTGGTGCTGAAACCTGGGAGTGCAGAAGGGAACAGCCCCATGGAGTCCTCTCTGTTCAAGGACCTGATCCGTGCCCTCACCACAGCCCAGCAGAACCAGCACCAAGTGCTGGTCGCCCTCCGGAAGGAGCAAGAATAACAGTTCAAAGCCTTGATGCTGGTCCAACAGGAAGACCGCCAGGTGTTCCGGCACCTGCTCACATCGGCGGGTCTGCGACTGCCACTGGAGCAGACCCTCCCCACCTCACCCTAACAAAGATGGGTCCACACGACGATCTAGAAGCCTTCCCCATGCTCTTTGAGCAGGCAACGGAGGCGTGGGGTTGGCCGGTTGACCAGAGCACAGCTTGCCTCTTCCCCTTGCTGACAGACGAGGCGTAGCTTGCCGTGCTGCGGCTCCCCGCCGACAGCTGGCTCGTGTGTGCGGACCTCCGAAGAGCCATCCTCCAGTGTGTCGGCTGCTCCTCAGAGCAACAGTGGCAGCGCTTCCGCTCGCTGTGCTTGGAGGAGGTCGGCCTACCATTCGTGTTCGGGCAACAACTCTGGGACACCTGCCAGCGGTGGCTGAGGGCAGACAATCATGATGCCGAGGGAGTTATTGACCTGGTGACACTGGAGCAATGCATCGCGCAACTTCTGGAAGGAACAGTGGAGTGGGTCCAGTGTCATCACCCAGCATCACTGGACCAAGCTATTGAGCTGGCAGAGGACCACATGGTGGCAGTTCCGATGGCAGGAAGACATGTTTCCTCATTTCCTCTTTCCTCTCTCTCTCTCTCTCTCCCTCTGCTTCCTGTCCTCACCCCATTCCCCCACCACAAAGGTGGGGCCCGGCTCCCCCCCAGCTGGCCCGGTGCACCTGTGGTGTCCTCCCATTTTCCCCTTCCTTGTCTGTGTCTTCTCCCCTCCAGGTGAGTGATGTCCATAACACCGGTGCAGAGGGAGAACATGGGCCGGTGTGCTGGTGCTGCAGGGAGCCGGGACATCTCCAAAATCAGTGCTGCATGGTGGTCCGGGTCCCCAATGCGCCAGAAACCATCCTCGATCAGGCCAGAGCATATCGTATACTGGTAAGTGTCCAAGGGGATATGTACCAGGCTTTGGTGGATTCTGGCTATAACCAGACCTCAATCCACCAAAGCCTGTTGCAAGGTGAGGCATTCGGGAGAGCACGAATGGTGAAGGTGTTGTGTGTGCATGGGGATGTTCACAACTACCCTTTAGTGTCCATCCACATTCTGTTTCGGGGGGAAAAGCATAGTGTAAAGGCGGCGGATAACCCTCGTCTCACCCACTTGCTGATTTTGGGGACTGATTGACTGGGTTTTAAGGAACTAATGATGCACATAGTAAGGAGTGGGTCCTGCAGTAATCCATCTGGGGAAAATCCCGGACTAGCATTGGCAGGAGAAGCTGTCACAGAGCCATCTACATCAGCACAGCATCAGGCGATACGCGGAGTGAGGAGCACCCTGCCCCGCCTCCCTCTCTTGGGGATTCCCTTGGGGATTTCCCGTTAGAGCAGTCACAAGACGGGACTCTGCGGCATGCATTTGACCAAGTGAGAGTAATCGATGGTCAAATTCTCCAGCCAAATGCGACGCCGGCCTTCCCCTACTTTGCTATTATTAAAGATAGGTTATACCGAGTGATGCAGGACACTCAAACTGGCAAAAAGATCACACAGTTATTATTCCCAAAGAGCCACCGGGAACTCATATTCCAGGTGGCCCACTTTAATCCCATGGCCGGACACTTAGGGCAGGATAATACACTAGCCCGAATAATGGCCCAGTTCTATTGGCCAGGGATTCACGGGGATGTCTGTCGGTGGTGTGCGGCGTGCCGCCAATGCCAATTAGTAAATCCCACGGCCACTCCAAAAGTGTCTTTGCGCCCTCTCCCTTTAATCGAGACCCCTTTTGAAAGAATTGGGATGGATCTTGTCAGGCCATTAGATTGATCAGCATGGGGATATCGCTTTATTTTAGTTCTGGTGGACTATGCAACACGATACCCAGAAGCAGTGCCTCTCTGCAATATCTCAGCATGCAGTATTGCAGAAGCGCTCTTCCACTTTATCTCCCGGGTTGGGATTCCAAAAGAAATCCTGACAGACCAAGGCACTACATTTGTCACGCACACTGCACGAGCTGTATGGGTTACTGGGGATTAAGCCTATCCGCACCAGCATCTTTCACCCACAAACTGATGGCTTAGTGGAATGGTTTAATCGCACTCTCAAAAATATAATTTGGAAGTTCGTAAGCAAAGATGCACGTAATAGGGATAAGTGGTTCGAGCCCCTGTTATTTGCAGTACGAGATGTCCCACAAGCCTCCACAGGTTTCTCACCATTTGAATTATTATATGGGTGTAAGCTGCGTGGCATTTTGGACGTGCTATGTGAAAACTGGGAGGAGGGATCTTCACCTAGCAAGAATGACCTTCAATACATTCTTTGACCTGAGCGCCAAACTTCACCACACACTCACACACTTAACCCAGGAGAATTTGCGGCAGGTGCAAGAATGTCAAGTCCAACTGTACAACAGGGCCACGTGCCTTAGAGAGTTCATACTGAGAGACAAAGTATTACTGCCCATCTTGAGCTCCAAATTGATCGCCAAGTGGCAAGGGCCTTTCGAGGTCACACAGCGAGTTGGGGACGTTGACTATGAGGTGAGGCGAATGGACAGGGGTGGGGCATTGCAAATTTACCACCTCAATCTATTAAAACGTTGAATGAGGAGGTCCCTGTAGTGTTGGTGTCAGTAATCCCGGAGAAGGCGGAGCTGGGGCCAAAGGTTCAAAAAAGAAAATTGACATCGCCCATCACTCCGTCCCCTGTGGAGACCACCTCTCCCCGGCCCAACTCATGGAGGTGGCCCAACTCATGGAGGTAGCCAGTTGCAGAAATAATTTTCTGACATGTTTTCGCCCCTGCCCGCCACACCCACCTCAGAGAACACCACATTGAGACACCCCCGGGAGTGGTAGTGCGCAGCTGGCCCTTACCGCCTGCCTGAACACAAAAAAAAGGTGGTCCAGGATGAACTCAAGGCCATGGTCGAAATGGGCATAATTGAGGAGTCCCACAGTGACTGGAGCAGCCTAGTGGTCCTGGTCCCCCAAGACCGATGGGTCGGTCCGGTTCTGTGTGGACTATAGGAAAGTCAACGCATGTCTAAATTTGACGCATACCCAATGCCTCGTATTGACGAGCTGCTCGATCGATTAGGCACTGCTCATTTTTATTCAACACTGGATTTAATGAAGGGATATTGGCAGATCCCCTGAGTCCTCTGTCCCAAGAGGAAAACAGACTTTTCCACACCGTTTGGCTTACACCATTTGTCACACTTCCTTTTGGGTCGTTTGGGGCTCCCGCTACGTTCTAACGGCTTATGGACAGGGTCATCTGCCCCCACACCACCTACTCAGTCACGTATCTCGATGATATCATCTACAGCAATGACTGGCAGCGGCACCTTGAACACCTTAGGGCAGTCCTAAAGTCACTGAGGCATGCGAGTCTCACAGCCAACCCAAAGAAGTGTGCAATTGGGCATGTGGAAGTACGATATCTGGGTTTCCACTTCGGCCATGGGCAGGTGTGTCCCCAAATTAATAAGATGGCAGCAATTGCGGCCAGCCTGAGGCCCAAGACCAAAAAGGGGGTGAGACAGTTCCTGGGGCTGGCTGGCTACTATCGTAGGTTCATACCTAATTATTCGGAACGTCACCAGCCCGCTGACTGGTCTCACTAAAAAGGGAGCACCAGATCCGGTCCAGTGGACAGAGCAATGCCAACAGGCTTTCTCTAGGCTAAAGGCTGCACTATGTGGGGGGGGGGGGGGGGGGGCACTGTTACACTCCCCTGACTTTTCTCTCCCTTTATTTTACAGACGGATGCATCGGACAGAGGGCTGGGGGCCATTCTGTCCCAGAAGGTGGAGGGGGAGGAGCGTCCTGTGCTGTACATTAGCCGGAAGCTGTCAATGCGGGAAGGGCAGGTACAGCACGATAGAGAAAGAGTGTTTAGCCATCAAGTGGGTGGTCCTCGCCCTCCGGTACTACCTACTGGGATGCCCTTTCACCCTCTGTTCGGACAACCCGCCCCTCCAGTGGCTCCACCGCATGAAGGATGCCAACGCGCGGATCACCCGTTGGTATCTTGCCCTCCAGCCAATTTAAATTCGAGGTGGTCCACAGACCGGGGGCACAAAATGGTGGTGGCGGACTTCCTGTCCCATCAAGGGGGGGGGGGGGGGGGGGGGGGGAGTCCGCTGCAGGAACGGACGGCTCCCCGGCAAGAGTCAGACAGTGGGGGTATGTGCAGCGGGGGGCGTGGCCGAGTGTCAGTCTGTGAATGGAGAGTGGAGTCAGGGAAGGTGAGTGGTCATATTGCTACAACCTGTTGTCAATTAACATGTGTTTGTGTGTCTCTTCCAGTGACTGCACCCTATAAAAGAAGAGCAAGATGGGGAGATTGGCGCCGAGGGGATTGATAATAGCCTGTGTGTGTGTGAGAGAGTTCGAGTGTTTTGTGCTGAAAAGCCAAAATAAAGCAAATAATTAAGAAGCAAACAGCCGCCTGCCGTGCTTCTGTGCTCCACCACATCAGGGTCTCACTACAGTTATATATAAAACACACACACACAGTGTGTGTGTGTGTGGTGTATATATATTATAAATATATATATATAAATATATATATATATATATCAGCTGGATAGTACAGTGGTAATGCTCACTGACTACGATGCAGGAGATCGGGGTTATCATCATCCAAAACATCATCCAGTAAGGGTCCTTCGGCAAAAACCCCAGCCTACCTCAGGAATGAGTGAAGACATAAACTGATAGAGTCATACCAGCTCAGACATCGCCCGGGTCAACAAGGTCTGCATCCCTTGCTAGGGAACCAGGGCAAACTGATGAGAAACGGGCTACTGGAACAAGACATCGATGGACGAGGACAGAAAATACGGATTTTGCTGGATACAAGCAACTTGCTACTATACAAGCAATCCCAGAGAGAGGGATTACATGCAGCGAATGTGGGACCAAGTACCTTCAGAAGATCTACTAGTAGATGTGAATGCTGCTCTGAAGACAATCTCCACAAGCTGAAACTACAGAAAGGGAACATGGTGAATAAAGGGGCACCCACAGGAAGTACAACTCCACTCTCCATACCAGAGGCACTCGAAACTGGATAGACATATGGGAAAGACCATACTGGAAATACTGAATACTGGAAAGACATATGGGAAAGAAAGGTTAGGTCCCAATGGTTAGTGGACCTAAGGTCCCAATGGTCGGACAGCACCAGGCCCCGATATGATCCATACGTACTGGCTGAAGAAGCTAACTGCACTCCATGAACACCTAGCAGCACAGATGAACCAGCTGCTGAGGGATGGCAGGACAACCCAAGGCAGGACAGTCCTAATCATGAAAGGTCCCCCAGAAGGGACCCACCCCATCCAACTACCGGCCAATTACCTGTCTAACATGGAAGGCCCTGTCAGGCATCATTGTGTTCCCGAGCTCAACAAAAAGGTAGAAATTTTGTTCCATTAACCTAATGAATATAAAATTAGATCATACTGACTGTACAGCTGCTGCCAGCACCTTTGATCTAAAGGGTGGGGCTATTAGATCTCTTACATCTAAAGTGCTAATGGTTAATGAACTCATTACTGATCAGGAGTTTAATGTACTGTGTTTAACAGAAACATGGATTAAGCCAAATGAATATATAGCATTAAATGAAGCGAGTCCTCCTGGATACAGTTATATACAACCAGCCTCGGTCTAACTGGCAGAGGAGGAGGCGTCGCAGTTATTTATAACGATTATCTAGGTGTAACACACAAACCTGGTTATAAATTTAATACATTTGAAGTTCTTCATACTCATATAATGTATGTAGCCTCGAAAAATAAGTCTACCCAGTTAATTCCATTGCTTATTATTTACAGGCCCCCGGGGCCATATTCTGAGTTTCTTTCTGAATTTGCAGATTTTATCTCAGATCTGGTTATTTCCTTAGACAAAGCTTTAGTTGTCGGAGATTTTAATATTCACTTCGATAACCCAGAAGACCCTTTAAAAAACAGCGTTTGTGTCCATCTTAGATTCAGTCGGGATTAAGCAGAATGTCATAGGACTGACCCATAATGGGTGGTCACACCCCTTGATCTAATACTAACATTCAGATTAAACGTAGACAATATAGTCATACTTCCACAGTCTGAAGTTATCTCAGATCATTGTCTCATCTCATTCAAAATATGTTTGAGCAATAATATATGCACCTCACCACGCTACTGTATTAAACGTACTTTCACGTCAACTACTGCACAGAGCTTTATAAATGATCTCCCAGAGCTGTCAACTTTGACTGGGTCACTGTCAGCCCCCTGCAGAACTTGATCAGGCAACTGAATGCTTAGACTCAACATTCCGCCATACTTTAGATAATGTAGCTCCTCTAAAAAGGAAAATGGTCAGAGACAAAAAAATTAGCACCCTGGTATAATGATGACACTCGCACATTAAAACAGACCACTCGAAAATTGGAACGTAAATGGCGTCAAACAAAATTGGTAGTGTTCAAATTAGCTTGGAAGGAGAGCTTCCTGAAGTAATAGAAAAGCTCTTAGTGCTGCTAGATCAACATATTTCTCCTCCCTAATAGAAGATAACAAAAATAATCCTAGATTCCTATTTAATACTGTAGCAAAATTAACCAGGAATAAGTCCACTATCAACACATGCACACCTGCAGTATGTAGTAAGCAACGACTTCATGAATTTTTTTAATGACAAAATTGAAAATATCCGACAAAAAATTCAAACTACTAATTTAAGATTAGACAATGAAAGTGACCTTGTAGTTAACAATATAACTGTATCAGATTATCAGTTAGAATGTTTTACTCCCCTAAAAGAAACTGAATTACTTTCATTAATCTCTACATCAAAAGCCTCAACTTGCGTACTAGATCCCTTACCGACACATCTATTCAAACAGATAATGCCTGGAGTAATTGAACCGCTTCTAAAAATAATAAATTCTTCTCTTATGATTGGCTATGTACCCAAATCCTTTAAACTAGCAGTTATCAAACCCTGATTAAAAAACCTGACCTTGATCCCTGTCAGCTGTCCAATTATCGGCCAATATCAAACCTCCCCTTTATCTCCAAGATCCTTGAAAAAGCTGTGGCACAGCAGTTATGCTCATATTTACGTAGGAATAACATCCATGAAATGTATCAGTCAGGATTTAGACCTCATCATAGCACAGAGACAGCACTGGTTTAAAGTAGTAAACGACCTACTGTTGGCGTCTGATCAGGGCTGTGTCTCGCTACTTGTGTTGCTTGACCTTAGTGCAGCATTTGATACCATTGATCATTCCATTCTTCTGGATAGACTAGAAAATGTTGTGGGAGTTAAGGGAATGGCCCTCTCCTGGCTCAGGTCTTATCTAACTGATCGTTATCAGTATGTTGATATAAATGGTGATATTTCTAGACGTACCGAGGTAAAGTTTGGTGTTCCACAAGGTTCTGTCTTGGGGTCCACTGCTTTTTTCTCTATACATGTTACCTCTGGGCGATATTATTCGTAAACATTGTATTAGTTTCCACTGTTATGCTGATGACACACAGTTGTATGTCTCTGCAAAACCTGATGAGAGACACCAGCTTAATAGAATTGAGGAATGTGTTAAGGACATTAGACACTGGATGCTTATTAATTTCCTTCTGCTTAACTCTGACAAGACTGAAGTACTTGTGCTAGGACCACATACAGCTAGAAGTAAGTTTTCTGATTACACAGTGACTCTGGATGGCCTTTCTGTTTCTTCACGTGCAGCAGTAAAAGACCTCGGAGTGATTATTGACCCCAGTCTTTCATTCGAAACTCACATTGATAACATCACCGGATAGCTTTCTTTCATCTCAGAAATATTGCAAAGATAAGAAATTTAATGTCATTGCATGATGCAGAAAAACTAGTCCATGCTTTTGTTACCTCCAGGTTGGATTATTGTAATGCCTTACTGTATGGATGTTCCAATAAGTGCATAAACAAGCTCCAGTTAGTTCAAAATGCAGCAGCAAGAGTCCTTACTAGAACTAAGAAAATATGACCACATCACGCCTGTCTTATCCACACTGCATTGGCTCCCAATCAAATTTCGTATTGATTATAAAATACTACTATTGACCTTTAAAGCACTAAATGGTCTCGCACCACAGTACCTGAGTGAACTTCTGCTCCTCTATGACCCCGCCATGCCTACTTTGATCAAAAGTTGCAGGCTATCTGCTGGTACCTCGTATAGTGAAGGCTACATCAGGGGGCAGAGCCTTTTCTTACAAAGCCCCACTGTTATGGAAAAGCCTTCCAAGTAATGTTCGGGAATCAGACACAGTCTCAGCATTTAAGTCTAGGCTGAAAACATATCTGTTTAGTCAAGCCTTTTGTTAATGGTGTTTATGAGGTAAAGGAGTAGATCTGGAGGGTCCTCAGACATAGTGTTTTGGTAAACTGGGATGTATGGATGCTGTCAGTCCCCACTCGCTTGCTCACTCGAGTTTGTTGACGGTGTAGTGGCTGGCTGCTTTATGTCCCGGGGCTTCCTCATGCCTGTGTTACCTTCTGGCTCTCTCCTTTTAGTTATGCTGTCATAGTTAGTTGCCGGAGTCCCTGCTTGTACTCGGTGCAATATGTATACTGTTCCTACTTATTCAGGTGACATTGGGCATACCTAACCACCTGTGTTTTCTTTCCCTCCCCCCCACCCCAAATCTGTCCCTCTGAGTTACATGGAGTCAACAGGAAATCTTTTTGGTGGAGACGGTGGAGACCTCGACTGGCTATCGTAGCCTGCAGGGAATCGGCCGTCAGACTTTCTGTCGCATGTCCCAGATCCGGTGAAATGTAACTGGAATTGTCTTGGCCAGCCCTAAGGGTCCCATCTGCATCTCATCATTGCTGAGGAGTGTGCTCCCATCACCCAATCAAGCATCCAGCCAGAGGCAGGTCATGATTATATTTTACCATATTAACATGCCATTGTTTGTTATGCCTGATGTAAAGACTCTCGTCTCTGCGAGCCTACCACAAAGATTTAATACTTGTCATTTTTAGGGCATACCTAACAACGTGTTTTCTTTCTCTCTCTCTTCCCCCCCCCCCATCTGTCCCTCTGAGTTACATGTTGATCCTGGATTGAGATGCTGGCCTCTTCTGCCCCTTAGACCTGCTTGATCCATCCTGGTGCCCTGTGTCTGGTCGGAGTTTTATTGCCCCACTCCTGTGAAGGACGGCCCCATGAGGACAGTTGAGGGTTATACCTGTTAAAACTGTTAATATTATAGTCAGGCTGTCTGTTGTTGCCCAAATGAGGATGGGTTCCCTTTTGAGTCTGGTTCCTCTCGAGGTTTCTTCCTCATGTCGTCTGAGGGAGTTTTTCCTTGCCACCATCGCCACAGGCTTGCTCATTGGGGATAGATTAGGGATAAAATTAGCTCATGTTTTAAGTCGTTCAAATTCTGTAAAGCTGCTTTGCGACAATGTTTATTGTTAAAAGCGCTGTACAAATAAACTTGATTTGATTTGATTTGATTGTGGCAAAAATGAGTAAGCATGTGGCTCAATACATGAGCGAGGCACAGAAAGGAATTGGCAGTAACACCAGAGGAGCCAAGCACCAGCTACTGGTCGATAGAACAGTTGCCCGAGACTGTAAGAAGAGACAGACCAACCTGTGCACTGCCTGGATTGACTACAAGAAAGGCCTACGACTCAATGCCACACACATGGATACTGGAATGTCTGGAACTGTATAAGATCAACAGGAACCTAAGGACCTTCATCCAGAACTCAATGGAAATGTGGAAGACAACCCTAGAGGCCAACTCAAAACCCATTGCCCAAGTCAACATCAAGTGCGGCATATACCAAGGAGATGCGCTATCACCACTGCTGTTCTGCATAGGCCTGAACCCCCTCAGTTGGATCATCACGAAGAGCGGCTACGGGTACCGATTCCGTAGTGGGGCAACAATCAGCCACCTGCCTCTACATGGATGACATCAAGCTGTGTGCCAGGAACGAGCGAGAAATAGACTTACTGATCCACACCACCCGGATCTACAGCGATGACATAGGGATGTCATTCGGATTGGACAAGTGTGGCCGGATGGTCTCAAAGAGAGGCAAGATGATCCGGACTGAAGGGATTGACCTACAGAGGGCAACATAGGTGATATCCAAGACAGCTACAAGTACCTTGGCATCCCACAGGCTAATGGAAACCATGAAGAAGCCACAAGGAAGTCAACCACAGCCAAATACCTCCAGAGAGTAAGGCAGGTCCTGAAAAGTCAGCTGAATGGTAAGAACAAGGTCCGAGCCATCAACATGTACGCACTACCAGTCATCAGATACCCCGCTGGTATCATAAACTGGCCAAAGGAGGAGATAGAAGCCACAGATATCAAGACTAGAAAGCTCCTCACCATGCATGGAGGGTTCCACCCCAAGTCCAGCACCCTGAGACTATACACTAAGTGGAAAGAGGGAGGCCGAGAGCTAGTGAGCATCAAGACCACGGTCCAGGATGAAACATCGAAAATCCGAGAATACATCAGAAAGATGGCCCCAAAGGATGAACTGCTAAGTGAATGTCTCAGGCAGCAGAACCCTGATGAGAGTGCAGAGGAGGAGGAGGAGGAGGAACAGACAACCTGGAGAGACAAACCCCTACATGGCATGTACCACCGCCAGATAGAGGAAGTGGCTGATATCAAGAAATCCTACCAGTGGCTGGATAATGCAGGACTGACAGACAGCACAGAGGCACTAATCATGGCAGCACAAGAACAGGCCATAAGCACAAGAGCCATAGAGGCCAGGATCTACCAGAGTAGATCAGACCCAAGATGCAGACTGTGCAAAGAAGCCCCTGAAACAGTCCAGCACATAGTAGCAGGGTGTAAGATGCTAGCTGGATCAGCGTACATGGAGAGGCACAACCAAGTGGCTGGGATAGTATACAGGAACATCTGCAACCAGTATGGAATAGAAGTACCCAAGTCCCAATGGGCCATACCACAGAAGGTGGCTGAGAACAACAGGGCCAAGGTTCTGTGGGACTTCAGCTTCCAGACTGACAAACAGATCCTGGCTAACCAACCGGACATAGTGGTGGTGGACAAAGAGCAGAAGAGGGTGGTGGTGATATATATTCTCAATTTTAACAATGTAGAATTACTTTTTGAAACATAGGAAGGTGATGTTTTAACAAATATAATTAATAAACATGTGTAGTAGAATAAACATACACATTCTTTCAATAAGATTAACATGGTATATAGCTAGATTGTAATTAATTTGTAACAGATGTGAGATGGACAATCATAACAGAAGTAATGTAACAGACATCATTTTGGAACTCATAGGCTTGACTTTGGCATATAAATGTTTTTATTACATCTCAGAAAATTAAAATTATCATTTAACAGATCATTCATTAAAGATTACATGTTTTGTGACCTGATGGTAAAAAAAGAAATGGTTTTAGGTGAATAAGTTCATGTCCCCATTTCAGTACCCATAAGCGTGGAATCACTCATATATATATATATATATATATATATATATATATATATATATATATATATATTAGTGCTGTCAAGCGATTAAAATATTTAATCGCGATTAATGTCGCGACTGTCATAGTTAACTCGCGATTAATCGCAATTTAATCGCACATTTTTGTCACATGAAAAACCATTGTAATTCTCTTATCAGCATAAAAAAGTGAATGGGCTTGCTTTGTACCAATGTTTTTTTTTTTTTTTATTGCAGAGCATAACACGTCTTGTCACAGCCACTGACATCCATAACTTCCTTATTAGATGAGAAAACCAAGGGATGAAAAATAAAGTGCATATCACTGTGAAAATAAAAAAATGTTTTATTTTACTCTTCCTTAGTTTCTTTTGAAGAGAAGTATTTGCCATAAAAGAAGAAAAAAAACAGATAACAAAAATAAAAACATTCATCATACGTTCAAAAACGTTCATCATAGTGTGGCACTGTATTATCTAATTCTCACTGCTTATAACTATACACCTACCCAGTGGAGATGAGCTGGGAAACTGAAGACTGAAGGAACAGTATTGAAAAGTATTTTTCCAGTATCACCTGTGAAAGGTAATCCCATGTGATCTTGTTTGGATGGTAAACCTGTTGGTACAGTTAAACCCAGCACATGAATGAGGCATCTTTATTCTCGGCTACTGTCTAGACGCTATGGACCCTTTTCACGTGACGTCACGACAAACGCGGCCGCCATTTTGGACATGTACTACCAGTAGTCTACCACAGCCAACAATGAGGAACGAATGCGAAGCATCAAAAGGAATATAGCCATCAAAGAAAGTTTTTACTTTCAGCAAAACTTCCATCATGCCATTATATTGTTGTGCACCTGGATGTAGTAACCATCAACACACAAGGCAAGATTGATTATTTTATCGGATCCCGACAGATGCTGACCGACGGAGAAGATGGATGGTCTCTAAAATATTGGCAAAATGATGTTTATTGACATAGCAATCATGTGTAACGGGAAGCATTTGCATATCCGAAGTGTTGTGTTTACATCAAAGATAAAATAAACCGATATGACAACGACTGCTGCTACCAGGTTGGGGACACAAACTAGTAGAAAGGAAGTGTGCCAACAGACTTCCTTTGCGGTCGATTCTGCTTTAAGGTAAGATGCATTTAATTATTCATCTGCTGTGGGTTTGGAATCGGTAGCCTGACCGATTCGTTCATGTTTGTGGTGCCATTTGTTTGTTGACGCGTGTTGAAATGGAAGATTGGTTGTTGACATGGTTTCCAGTGATGCTTTGGTGCTGCTGTGGATCAGATGTGTTGAGTAGCCTGACTGTTTTTTTTTTTCTTGTGTGTGGTATCATTGTTGACGCGAGGTTGTTTTTTGAACATGCCAATGCGGACACGATTTCCCCTGATGAGTTATGACTTCAGACGCGATGCCTGTGTGGAGGTGTGGAGTCCGCGTGATATGTGCGTAAGACAGGCTTCTAATATGTTTGGAGATCCGCGCTCTGAAACAAGCGCAAGCACCCTCCCCAAGGGAAAAAAAGGGACCGCCCGAAAATATCGGCATAGTTCGAACACTGGGTTGGAGAAAGTAATGGCAAATAGTGAGTGCACAAACCATAGAAGGTAAACTGTACACTGCCCTGGCGCTGTGTGATGGTATGTCTACTTTTAGATTGTGTTAGCTTATCAATGAACACACTCATCACTCGACGAGTTTCACGTCTTTACGACGGATACTTAAATGTGTGTTAGGTATTATTGTTGCAGTCTAAGCAGTCATTGTAGCAGCTAGATGAGCGAGAACCGAAAGGGTCTGTGCCATAAAACATTATTTCTTCAAGTCCAAAATGGTGGTCGCGTTTACGAAGGTCACGTGAGTGAAAAGGGTCTATACCACAGATGGTTGAAGAATCTCCACTTTGCCCCATCCAATATGGCGGCGAGGATGTTTACGGTATATGTCTATGCCTTTCTCCATCACTCACACGTACTCTTATTGAAGCAGCGCGCGACAAGCCTCAACAGGAACTATGGGTGACTCGCAGGGCCAAATTAGAATTTGCGTTAACGGCACTATTTTTTTTTAATCGTGATAAATTGAGAGCGCGTTAATGCGTTATTATCGCATTAACTTTGACAGCACTTATATCTATATATATCTATATCTATCTATATATATATATATATATATATATATATATATATATATATATATATATATGGGGTTAGTCAAAATTATGTTAACACTTAAATGGTAGAAACCATTTATTCACAACACATGCATCATACAGTGGTGCTTGAAAGTTTGTGAACCCTTTAGAATTTTCTTTATTTCTGCATAAATATGATGTAAAATATCAGATTTTCACACAAGTCCTAAAAATAGATGAAGAGAACCCAGTTAAACAAATGAGACAAAAATATTATACTTAGTCATTTATTTATTGAGGAAAATGATCTAATATTACATATTTGTGAGTGGCAAAAGTATGTGAATCTTTGCTTTCAGTATTTGGTGTGACCCGCTTGTGCAGCAATAACTGCAACTAAACGTTTCTGGTAACTGTTGATCAGTCCTGCACACCGGCTTGGAGGAATTTTAGCCCATTCCTCTGTACAGAACAACTTCAACTCTGGGACGTTGGTGGGTTTCCTCACATGAACTGCTCACTTCAAGTCCTTCCACAACATTTCGATTGGATTAAGGTCAGGACTTTGACTTGGCCATTCCAAAACATTAACTTTATTCTTCTTTAACCATTCTTTGTTAGAACAACTTGCATGATTGGGGTTGTTTTCTTGCTGCATGACCCACCTTTTTTTGAGATTCAGTTCATGGATAGATGTCCTGACATTTTCCTTTAGAATTTGCTGGTATAATTCAGAATTCATTGTTACATCAATGATGGCAAGCCATCCTGGCCCAGATGCTGCAAAACAGGCCAAAACCATGTTACTACCACCACCATGTTTCACAGATGGGATAAGGTTCTTATGCTGGAATGCAGTGTTTTCCTTTCTCCAAACATAACACTTCTCATTTAAACCAAAGAAGTTCTATTTTGGTCTCATCTGTCCACAAAACATTTTTCCAATAGCCTTCTGGCTGGTCCACGTGATCTTTAGCAAACTGCAGATGAGCAGCAATGTTCTTTTTGGAGAGCGGTGGCTTTCTCCTTGCAACCCTGCCATGCACACCATTGTTGTTCAGTGTTCTCCTGATGGTGGACTCATGAAAATTAACATTAGCCAATGTGATCGAGGCCTTCAGTTGCTTAGAAGTTACCCTGGGGTCCTTTGTGACCTCACCGACTATTACATGCCTTGCTTTTGGAGTGATCTTTGTTGGTTGACCACTCCTGGGTAGGGTAATAATGGTCTTGAATTTCCTCCAGTTGTGCACAATCTGTCTGACTGTGGATTGGTGGAGTCCAAACTTTTTAGAGATGGTTTTGTAACCTTTTCCAGCCTGATGAGCATCAACAAGACTTTTTCTGAGGTCCTCAGAAATCTCCTTTGTTCATGCCATGATACACTTCCACAAACATATGTTGTGAAGATCAGACTTTGATAGATCCCTGTTCTTTAAATAAAACAGGGTGCCCACTCACACCTGATTTTCATTCCATTGATTGAAAACACCTGACTCTAATTTCACCTTCAAATTAACTGCTAATCCTAGAGGTTCACATACTTTTGCCACTCACAGATATGTAATATTGGATCATTTTCCTCATTAAATAAATGAACAGGAACAATATTTTTGTCTCATTTGTTTAACTAGGTTCTCTTTATCTACTTTTAGGACTTGTGTGAAAATCTGATGATATTTTAGGTCATATATATGCAGAAACATTGAAAATTCTAAAGGATTCACAAACTTTCAAGCACCACTGTATGTGAAAGATGATTTCCAGGACAGTCTCAACATGTTCGCCATCGTGTTCAACAACAACAACAAAAAAAACAGCAAGCAACTGCAAGTAGGGCCCAATTTTGCCAGTCATGGCGCACCACAAATTCAGGAGAAAAATAATCCATTTGTGTTAACATAATTTTGAGTGACCCTGTTTTTTATTTTTATATATATATATATATATATATATATATATATATATATACAGAGTATATATATATATATATATATATATATATATATATATATTTTGTAGTAATCCCCGATGTGGGTGGAGCACAGAAGCATGGCAGGTGAGAGTTCGTGTTTACACACACGCACTTTATTGAGCTTTTCAGCTTGCTTGCTTTCTTTTACGCACACACTCACTCACACAAGTGTTGTGGTCGGGGAGCACCCTTCTTCTCTCCTCTCCCCCTCCCTTTAAACTCCATCCCTGCAACAACCCCCCCCCACACACACACACACAAATTGACATCAGGTGTAATGACCTAGCCACTTACCTTCCCCGACCCCGCCCTCCATTCACAGACTGCTGCATGGCCACACCCCCGCTGCCACATACCCCCACCACCCGACTCAGGCCAGGGAGCCGTCCGGCCTGAAGCCGACTCCCCCCCCGACAGGACAGGAAGTCTGCCACCACCATCTGTGCCCCTGGCCTGTGGATCACCTCTAACTTAAATGGCTGGAGAGCAAGATACCAATGGGTGATCCGTGCATTGGCATCCTTAATGCGGTGGAGCCACTGGAGGGGTGCGTGGTCCGAACAGAGGGTGAAAGGGCACCCCAGTAGGTAGTATCAGAGGGCAAGGACCGCCCACTTGATGGCGAGACACTCCTTTTCAATTGTGCTGTACTTGCTTTCGCGCATCGACAGCTTTCGGCTGATGTACAGCACCAGGCGCTCCTCCTGGAACAAAACGGCCCCCAGCCCCCTGTCCGATGCATCAGTCTGCAAAATAAAAGGGAGAGAGAAGTCAGGGGAGTGTAAAAGTGGCCCCCCACACAGTGCAGCTTTTACCTCCGAGAAGGCCTGTTGGCATTGCTCCGTCCACTGGACCGGATCTGGAGCCCCCTTTTTAGTGAGGTCGGTTAGCGAGCTGGTGACGTCTGAATAGTTAGGTATAAACCTACGATAATAGCCAGCCAGTCCCAAGAACCGCCTCACCTCCTTTTTGGTCTTGGGCCTCGGGCAGGCCGCAATCGCTGCAGTCTTGTTAATTTGGGGACGCACCTGCCCATGATCCAAGTTGAACCCCAGATACCGTACTTCCACCCGCCCAATCGCACACTTTTTCGGGTTAGCTGTGAGGCCCACTCGCCTCAGCGACTTTAGAACAGCCCTCAGGTGTTCCAAGTGCCGTGGCCAATCATGACTGTAGATTATTATGTCATCTAGATAGGTGGCCACGTAGGCAGCATGAGGGCAGAGGACCCTGTCCATAATCCGCTGGAATGTAGCGGGAGCCCCAAATAACCCAAAGGGGAGCGTGACAAATTGGTGTAAACCAAACGGTGTGGAAAAGGCCGTTTTCTCTCGGGATAGAGGAGTCAAGGGGATCTGCCAATATCCCTTGGTTAGATCCAGTGTCGAATAAAAGCGAGCAGCGCCTAACCGATCAAGCAACTCATCAATGCGAGGCACTGGGTACGCGTCAAATTTAGACACCGCGTTGACCTTTCTATAGTCCACACAGAACCGGACTGACCCATCAGTCTTGGGAACCAGGACCACTGGGCTGCTCCAGTCACTGTGGGACTCCTCGATTATGCCCATTTCGAGCATGGCCTTGAGTTCATCCCGAACCACCTTTTTCTTGTGTTCAAGCAAGCGGTAAGGGTGGCTATGCTCTACCTCCTCCAGGGGCATTTCGATGTGGTGTTCTATGGAGGTGGGTATGACCCGGAAGGGGCGAGAGCACGTCAGAAAATTCCTTCTGCAACTTGGCTACCTCCGTGAGTTGGGTCGGTGAGAGGTGGTCTCCACAAGGGACTGGAGTGGTCTGCGATGTTCTTTTTTACCTCCGGCCCAAGCTCTGCCTTCTCTGGGACTACCGATGCCAATGCCACAGGGACCCCCTCATTCCAGCATTTTAAAAGGTTGAGGTGGTAGACTTGCAGTGCCCCGCCCCATCCATTCGCTTTACCTCATAGTTGACGTCCCCGACTCGCCGTGTGACCTCAAAGGGCCCTTGCCACTTGGCGACTAATTTAGAACTCGACGTGGGCAATAATACGAGTACTTTTTCTCCCGGCGTGAATTATCTAAGGCGCGCGCCTCGTCATACAGCCAGCTTTGACGTTCTTGTGCCTGCCGTAAATTCTCCTGGGTTAATTGCGTGAGGGTGTGGAGTTTTGCGCGCTGGTCAAGAACGTACTGGATTTCATTTTTACTCGGTGAAGGTCCCTCCTCCCAATTTTCCCGCAGCACATCCAGAATGCCACGCGGCTTACGCCCATATAATAATTCGAAGGGAGAAAACCTTGTGGAGGCTTGCGGGGCCTCTCGTACTGCGAACAACAGGGGTTCGAGCCATTTATCCCAATTACGTGCATCTTCACTAACGAATTTCCGGATTATGTTTTTGAGTGTCTGGTTAAATCGCTCTACTAATCCATCCGTTTGTGGGTGATGTACACTGGTGCGGATGGACTTAATCCCCAGTAACCCATACAGCTCATGCAGTGTGCATGACATAAATGAGGTGCCTTGGTCTGTCAGGATTTCTTTCGGAATCCCGACCTGGGAGATAATGCGGAAGAGCGCTTCCGCAATACTGCGTGCTGAGATATTGCGGAGAGGCACTGCCTCTGGATATCGCGTTGCATAGTCCACTAGAACTAAAATAAAGCGATATCCCCTTGCTGACGGATCTAATGGCCCGATGAGATCCATCCCAATTCACTCAAATGGGGTCTCAATTAGAGGAAGAGGGCACAACGGCACTTTTGGAGTGGCCACAGGATTTACTAATTGGCATTCACGGCACACTGCACACCACCGACGGACATCCCCGCGAATCCCAGGCCAGTAGAACCGGGCCATTATTCGAGCTAGTGTTTTGTCTTGCCCCAAGTGTCCAGCCATGGGATTAAAGTGAGCCACATGGAATACAAGTTCCCTATGGCTCTTTGGGATTAACAACTGGGTTACTCGTTCCTTGGCTTGAGTGTCCTGCATCACTCTGTACACTCTATCTTTAATAATGGCAAAATAGGGCAAGGTCAGTGCCGCGCTCAGCTGAAGAGTTTGACCATCGATTACTCTCACTTGGTCAAACGCATGCCGCAGAGTCTCATGACTGCTCTAACGGGAAATCCCCAAGAGAATCCCCGAGAGAGGGAGGAGGAGCGGGGTGCTCCTCACTCTGATGCGGTGTTGATGCAGACGGCTCTGTGACAGCTTCTCCAGCCAATGCCACACCAGGATCTTCCCGTGACCTACTAGGACAGGACCCACTGCATGTTAAATACTCCATTAATTATTTAAATCCCAGCCAATCAGTACCCAAGATCAACGAGTGGGTAAGACGAGGATTAACCGCCGCCTTCATTTTATGCGTTTGGCCCAGGAGTAGAATATGGACAGACAGTAGAGGGTAATGGTGAACATCCCCATGCACACACAACACTTTCACCGCTTGTGCTCCCCCCAATGCCTCACCTTGCACCAGGCGTTGGTGAATTGAGGTCTGATTGCAACCGGAATCCACCAAAGCGTGATATGTATCCCCTTGAATACTCACGGAACTCGATATGTTCCGGCCCGATCGGGGGCAGTTTCTGGCGCGTTGGGGATCCCGATGACAGCCCCCACCTCCCTTGCGGGGCTCTGATTCTGGAGACGCTCCTATTCCCCGCCACGCCAGCACACCGGCCCAGGCTTTCCCTCTGCACTGGTGTTATGGGTGTCACTCACCTGAGGGGGAGACAACACAGACACAGAAGAGGGAGATGGGAGGATACCACGGGTGTGACGGGCCGGCTGGGGATGAGCCAGATGCTGCCTTCGTGGCAGGGGAACGGGGTGGGGAGGGGGACCAGAGGCAGGAGAGAGAGAGGGAGAGAGAGAGAGAGAGAGAGAGAGAGAGGGAAGAGAAGCGAGGGGAGATGCCTCGTCTGCCTGCTGTCAGAGCCGCCTCCAGATGTTCCTCCGCCAGCTCAATGGCTCGTTCCAGTGACGCCGGGCGGTGACACTGGACCCATTCCGCCATTCCTTCCGGAAGTTGAGAGATAAACTGCTCCGGTGCCACCAGATTGATGATCTCCTTGGCGTCGCGGTCTTCCGCCCTCAGCCACCAGCGGCAGGCGTCCTGGAGTTGCTGGCCAAATGCAAACGGCCGGCCGACCTCCTCCAGTGTCAGCGTCCGGAAGCGCTGACAGTGTTGCTCCAGGATGCAGCCGAGCCGCTGCAGGATCGCTTTCCTCAGGTCCACATAAACCAGCCGGCTGTCAGCAGGGAGCTGCTGTGCTGCGAGGTGTGCCTCACCAGTTAGGAGCGGGAGGAGGCGTGCCGCGCGCTGCTCTTGTGGCCACCCCCATGCCTCGGCTGCTTGCTCTAAGAGAGCGAGGAACGCTTCCGGATCATCCTGTGGTGCCATATTAGTGAGGGTGGCGGCCGCGGTGGCTGGCGGCCCTGCTGACGTGAGCAGGTGCTGGAACGCCTGGCGATCTTCCTGCTGGGCCAGCATCAAGGCTTCGAAGTGCTGCTGCTGCTCCTTCTGGAGGGTGATCAGCTCTTGATGCTGGTTCTGCTGGGCGGTAGCAAGGGCAAGGATGAGCTCTTTGAACGGGGAGGACTCCATGGGGCGGTTCCCTTCTGTGCGTCCCGGGTTTCGGCACCACTGTAGTAATCCCCGATGTGGGTGGAGCACAGAAGCACGGCAGGTGAGAGTTCGTGTTTACACAGAGGCACTTTATTGAGCTTTTCAACTTGCTTTCTTTCTTTTACGCATGCACTCTCTCACTCACACAATTGTTGTGTTGGGGGAGCGCCCTTCTTCTCTCCTCTCCCCCTCCCTTTAAACTCCATCCCTGCAACAAACACACCCACACACACAAATTGACATCAGGTGTAATGACCTAGCCACTTACCTTCCCTGACCCCGCCCTCCATTCACAGACTGCTGCTTGGCCACGCCCCCGCTGCCACACACACACATATATATATATATATATATATATATATATATATATATATATATAAATAAATAAAAAAATCTCCTTCTCACCCCCGGCGGGGGGGTGGTATCCATGTCATCCTCAAGCTCGGGTCCTCTACCAGAGGCCTGGGAGTTTGAGGGTTCTGCGCAGTATCTTCGATGTTCCTAGGACTGCGCTCTTCTGGACTGAGGCTTCAGATGTTGTTCCTGGGATTTGCTGGAGCCACTCTCCCAGTTTGGGGGTTACTTCCCCAAGTGCCCCCACTACCACGGGGACCACGCAACCCTTGACCTTCCACATCCGTTCCAGCTGCTCTTTCAACCCTTGATACTTCTCAAGTTTCTCATGTTCCTTCTTCCTGATTTTGGCGTCAGCTGGGATCGCCACATCTATCACCACCACCTTCTTCTGCTCTTTGTCCACCACCACTATGTCCGGTTGGTTAGCCAGGATCTGTTTGTCAGTCTGGAAGCTGAAGTCCCACAGAATCTTGGCCCTGTTGTTCTCAGCCACCTTCTGTGGTATGGCCCATTGGGACTTGGGTATTTCTATTCCATACTGGTTGCAGATGTTCCTGTATACTATCCCAGCCACTTGGTTGTGCCTCTCCATGTACGCTGATCCAGCTAGCATCTTACACCCTGCTACTATGTGCTGGACTGTTTCAGGGGCTTCTTTGCACAGTCTGCATCTTGGGTCTGATCTACTCTGGTAGATCCTGGCCTCTATGGCTCTTGTGCTTATGGCCTGTTCTTGTGCTGCCATGATTAGTGCCTCTGTGCTGTCTGTCAGTCCTGCATTATCCAGCCACTGGTAGGATTTCTTGATATCAGCCACTTCCTCTATCTGACGGTGGTACATGCCATGTAGGGGTTTGTCTCTCCAGGTTGTCTGTTCCTCCTCCTCCTCTGCACTCTCATCAGGGTTCTGCTGCCTGAAACATTCACTTAGCAGTTCATCCTTTGGGGCCATCTTTCTGATGTATTCTTGGATTTTCGATGTTTCATCCTGGACCGTGGTCTTGACGCTCACTAGCCCTCGGCCTCCCACTTTCCGCTTAGTGTATAGTCTCAGGGTGCTGGACTTGGGGTGGAACCCTCCATGCATGGTGAGGAGCTTTCTAGTCTTGATATCTGTGGCTTCTATCTCCTCCTTTGGCCAGTTTATGATACCAGCGGGGTATCTGATGACTGGTAGTGCGTACATGTTGATGGCCCGGACCTTGTTTTTACCATTCAGCTGACTTTTCAGGACCTGCCTTACTCTCTGGAGGTATTTGGCTGTGGTTGACTTCCTTGTGGCCTCTTCATGGTTTCCATTAGCCTGTGGGATGCCAAGGTACTTGTAGCTGTCTTGGATATCACCTATGTTGCCCTCTGGTAGGTCAATCCCTTCAGTCCGGATCATCTTGCCTCTCTTTGAGACCATCCGGCCACACTTGTCCAATCCGAATGACATCCCTATGTCATCGCTGTAGATCCGGGTGGTGTGGATCAGCGAGTCTATTTCTCGCTCGTTCCTGGCATACAGCTTGATGTCATCCATGTAAAGCAGGTGGCTGATTGTTGCCCCACTACGGAATCGGTACCCGTAGCCGCTCTTCGTGATGATCTGACTGAGGGGGTTCAGGCCTATGCAGAACAGCAGTGGTGATAGCGCATCTCCTTGGTATATGCCGCACTTGATGTTGACTTGGGCAATGGGTTTTGAGTTGGCCTCTAGGGTTGTCTTCCACATTTCCATTGAGTTCTGTATGAAGGTCCTTAGGTTCCTGTTGATCTTATACAGTTCCAGACATTCCAGTATCCATGTGTGTGGCATTGAGTCGTAGGCTTTCTTGTAGTCAATCCAGGCAGTGCACAGGTTGGTCTGTCTCTTCTTACAGTCTCGGGCGACTGTTCTATCGGCCAGTAGCTGGTGCTTGGCTCCTCTGGTGTTACTGCCAATTCCTTTCTGTGCCTCGCTCATGTATTGAGCCACATGCTTACTCATTTTTGCCGCAATGATGCCTGACAGGGCCTTCCATGTTGTGCAGAGACAGGTAATTGGCCGGTAGTTGGATGGGATGGGTCCCTTCTGGTGGTCCTTCATGATTAGGACTGTCCTGCCTTGGGTTAGCCATTCTGGGTGGGTTCCATCCCTCAGCAGCTGGTTCATCTGTGCTGCTAGGCGTTCATGGAGTGCAGTTAGCTTCTTCAGCCAGTACGTATGGATCATATCGGGGCCTGGTGCTGTCCAGCTCTTCATCTTTGACACTCTTTCTTGGACGTCTGCCATTGAGATGGTTACTGGTTCTTGTTCTGGGAGGTTGCTGTGGTCAGCTCTTAGGTCCACTAACCATTGGGCATCAGTGTTGTGTGATGCCTTTCTTTCCCATATGTCTTTCCAGTATTTTTCCACCTCAGCTCTTGGTGGGTCTGACCGGTTGATGTTCCCCTGCCATTGAGAGTACACCTTGGCTGGTTCAGTGGAGAACAGCTTGTTTATTCTCCTGGCCTCTCCTTCCTTGGTGTATCTCCTCAACCGGGTGGCCAGAGCTGTTAATCGCTGTTTGGCAGTTTCGAGTGCCTCTGGTATGGAGAGTGAGTTGTACTTCCTGGGCGCCCCTTTATTCACCATGTTCCCTTTCTGTAGTTCAGCTAGCTGGCTAACTTCTCTCCTTGCTGCCTTTATCTTGGCCTCTAATCGTCTCTTCCATGGTGGATACTGTTTGTTATGTCCCGAGCCCACCTTGTGTCCAAGCTATATATATATAAGTATATATATATATATATATATATATATAAAAGTATATATATATATATATATATATATATATATATATATATATATATATATACACTGAGTGCAGAATTATTAGGCAAGTGAGTATTTTGACCACAACATCCTTTTAATGCATGTTGTCCCACTCCAAGCTGTTTAGGCTTGAAAGCCTACTACCAATTAAGTATATCAGGTGCTGTGCATCTGTGTAATGAGAGGGGGTGTGGTCTAATGACATCAACACCCTATATCAGGTGTGCATAATTATTAGGCAACCTCTTTTCCTCTGGCAAAATGGGTCAGAAGAGAGATCTGATAGACTTTGAAAAGTATAAAATTGTGAGATGTCTTGCAGATGGATGCAGCACTCTTGAAATTGCGAAGATGTTGAAACGTGATCACCAAACAATCAAGCGTTTCATTGCAAATAGTCAACAGGGTCGAAAGAAGCGTGCAGGGAAAAAAAAGGCACAAAATAACTGCACATGATCTGCGGAAAATCAAGCGTGAAGCTAACAAGCAGCCATTAGCATCCAGTTCTGCCATATTCCAGAGTTGCAACATTCCTGGAGTGTCAAAGAGTACAAGGTGTGCAATACTGAGGGACATGGCCAAGGTAAGGAAGGCTGAAAAACGACCACCACTGAGTAAGGCACACAAGATAAAACGTCAAGACTGGGCCAAGAAATATCTTAAGACTGATTTTTCTAAGGTGCTGTGGTCTGATGAGATCAGAGTGACTCTTGATGGGCCAGATGAATGGGCCTGTGGCTGGATCAGTAATGGGCACAGAGCTCCACTCTGACTCAGACGCCAGCAAGGTGGAGGTGGAGTACTGCTATGGGCTGGTATCATCAAAGACGAGCTTGTTGGACCTTTTCGAGTTGAGGATGGACTCAAACTCAACTCCCAGACCTACTGCCAGTTCCTGGAAGAAACCTTCTTCAAGCAGTGGTATAGGAAAAAGTCAGCATCTTTCAAGAAGAACATGATTTTCATGCAGGATAACACTCCATCTCATGCGTCCAAATACTCCACTGCATGGCTAGCCAGTAAAGGTCTGAAAGGTGAAAAAAATAATGACATGGCCCCCTTGTTCACCTGACCTAAACCCCATAGAGAACCTGTGGTCCATTATAAAACGTGAGGTCTACAAAGAGGGAAAACGGTACACCTCTCTGAACAGCGTCTGGGAGGCCGTGGTTGCTGCTGCACACAATGTTGGTCGTGAACAGATAAAGAAATTGACAGAATCTATGGATGGAAGGCTTTTGAGTGTCCTCATGAAGAAGGGTGGCTATATTGGTCACTGATTTGTTTTTGTTTTGTGTTTGAATGTCAGATATGTTTATTTGCAAATCTGGAGTTGTCATATCAGTGTACCTGGTGAAAATAAATAAGTGAAATGGCTACATATTTGGTTTTTATTAAGTTGCCTAATAATTCTGCACAGTGAAAGTTACCTGAACACATACATATTCTCCTAAAATGGCCAAAACTAAAAACACCCCACTCTAACTTCCATACATATTCAGCTTTGATATTTATGAGTCTTTTTGTTTGATTGAGAACATAGTTGTTGTTCAATAATAAAACTTGCCTAATAATTCTGCACTCCGTGTATATATATATATATATATATATATATATATATAAACACACACAGGTGCTTGAAAGTTTGTGAACCCTTTAGAATTTTCTATATTTCTTCGTAAATACCGGTATGTCTTAAAACAATCAGATTTTCACACAAGTGAGAACCCAGTTAAACAAATGAAACAAAAAATATTATATTTCGATTACGTTCATTATGTCTTATATTAAATATAGTTAGATTTTTTTTTCTTTTTTATCAGACATCTAGTTTTTGGGTTTGTTTACCTGACATGTTTCGACGTACGACTGTCGTCTTCCTCAGAGTAACTCAGAAACATCAGCTGATAAAAGATGCGTCACCAATTAACATCCAGTGACATTCTGAGGAAGACGACAGTCGTACGTCGAAACATGTCAGGTAAACAAACCCAAAAACTAGATGTCTGATAAAAAAGAAAAAAAAATCTAACTAAAAAATATTATACTTGGTCATTTATTTATTGATTGAGGAAAATGATCCCATATTACATATCTGTGAGTGGCAAAAGTATTTGAATCTTTGCTTTCAGTATCTGGTGTGAACCCCCTTGTGCAGCAATAACTGCTACTAAACATTTCCTGTCACTGTTGATCAGTCCTGCACACCAGCTTAGAGGAATTTTAGACCATTCCTCTGTACAGAACAGCTTCAACTCTGGGATGTTGATAGGTTTCCTCACATGAACTGCTCACTTCAGGTCCTTCCACAACATTTTGATTGGATTAAGCTCAGGACTTTGACTTGGCCATTCCAAAACATTAACTTTATTCTTCCTTAACCATTCTTTGGTAGAACCACTTGTGCACTTAGGGTCGTTGTCTTGCTGCATGACCCACCTTCTCTTGAGATTCAGTTCATGGACAGATGTACTGACATTTTCCATTTGAATTCGCTGGTATAATTCAGAATTCATTGTTCCATCAATGATAGCAAGCCATCCTGGTCCACATGCAGCAAACAGGCCCAATCCATGATACTACCACCACCATGTTTCACAGATGGGATAAGGTTCTTATGTTGGAATGCAGTGTTTTCCTTTCTCCAAACATAATGCTTCTAATTTAAAACAAAAACTTCTATTTTGGTCTCATCTGTCCACAAAACATTTTTCCAATAGCCTTCTGGCTTGTTCACGTGATCTTTAGGAAACTGCAGACGAGCAGCAATGTTCTTTTTGGAGAGCAGTGGCTTTCTCCTTGCAACCCTGACATGCACACCATTTTTGTTCAGTGTTCTGAACACCATTGCTCGGCAATGGTGTTTTGTGTATGCAATGCAATGGCTGTGAAATGTTGCCTGTATTTTAGCTATGTGGTGATTTTGAGTTGTTGCTTATTTAAATTAGTTGCATATGCATTTCCATTGTTCTGTATTTGTGGGTGTGTAGTTGGTTGTGGTTTTAAAGAGCTAAATATTTATGTGAATTATTTATGTAAGCTATAATATTATGTATTTATATTTATTCAAACAATTATAGCACAACTTGGTGTTTTATTTCACAGGTTAATAACCTGATGATGCTGATGCTGTTGCAAAGTGGACATATAAATAAGGAAAAATAAACAAACAACACATTGGACATTTGAGTTATACCGACGTTATTTCTCTCCTGGCACCCTTTTCAGCAGGGAAATCTAAAAGAGCTGAACAGTTATTAACCAGTAGCCCACTGCACTGGAAAAGTGCAGTAACCAACAAGGACACTCAAAAGCCTCACACAAACACTCTCTCAGCTCTCAGTGACCGACTGTAGCCTGCCTGGACGTCAAAGTCTTCATCCATCCACACTTCCTGTTGACAAAGGACAAAGGAGCTTCAAAACCCAGTATTGGAACAGTTAGCTTCCCAGTCAACTAAAAAGGAACCAAAATGGTGAGTCTGGAGAAACTCAAAAATACGCGATCCAGGGCACAAGCAGCTTTCACAAAAAGAGGGCACATACTTACCAAACCAGGGCTGTTGGAGCCGTTTGAAATTCTGAGAGAGTGGAAGATGTATAAAAATGAGTTCTCCAAAGTCACTGACATAGGATACGAGTACGCTGAGGCTCTAAGGGAAACCAACAATGAGGGGGCAAAGGCAGCTGCTGTCCTAATAGACCAAAAGACGGTGGAATGCGAAGATAGGTTCCTAGAAGTGAAAGCGGCTACCCAGGAAGCCTTCTGGGCAATGTTTGCCAAGGTAGCATTTTTCACGCAGGCCAAGATGGCGGAGGTAGCAATTATTGCTGCCGAGGAAGAGGTTAACCTTCAGAAACCTCTGAGAGACCGCAGGCTCGAAATCCGAGGCCTTGACTGCGAAGTTGGTGAATTTGGAGATATGCTGTCTGACTGGAAGGAGCTCGTACCTGGGGTGAAGGCATTAGACCTCAAAACGAGGTATAGGGCTCTAAAGAAAAGGGTCCTGGCTCTAGAAGATAAGCTGCAGGATGATGAAGAAGAGCTGGCAAGAGGAACAGGAAGAAATATTGGAGATGATGGTAGCTTGGTTGGTGATCCAGCTAAAGACTCTTTTCTTTCTCTCCCTGATATGCCTGTTGACCTAAAGCTGGAACCTAAACCCAGCCAAGATGGCCCAGACTTGCATGTCCAGCCACACCCTCAGCAAAGCAGTCCAGGGCCAATGACCCAATCCTCTGTCAAACCACAGATCAGCCTTGAGCGAGCACGGCTTCCCATGTTCTCTGGCGACATGAGGGACTATTATCACTGGAAAGCCGAGTGGGAGGACCTGGAGGAGCTTGGCAATCCACAGCAATCAGACTGCATTAAAAGGTTCCACCTACTGAACAGCCTCCATGAAAAGGTCAAGAAAGACCTAGTCCTAACCAGTTGTGCAACCGCTGCTGATGTGTTCAAGCTCTTGGACAATAAGTATGGGAACAGGGCAAAAATAGTGCTTTTAATCACTAATGAGGTCCAGTCACTACCCCCCATCAAAGGAAACAGTCCTAGAAAGACTATTGAACTCATTCAGGCTGTGGAGAGGGCACTGTGCAACCTCCAGATTCTTGGTGAGGAAGATGCCGTAAAGAACAGAATTGTTGCTCAGTCTCTGGAAAGCAAGCTTCCCAGCTCACTCAAGAAGGACTGGATTGTGCACAAGACCTACCCAGCAAACGGGTTCTCGCCACTGAACCACTTCGATTGCCTCCTGCAATTCTTGAAGAAGCAGGAGGAGATTCTAGAAGAACTGGATCAGTTGGAGCCAAGCTCTGACAAAGGCTCTGGTGAGAAAGGTCCCTTGGAGAAAACTAAGAAATCATTCACCAAGTCCACTGCTGGCCAGAAAGATGATCCTCCCAGCTGCACTGTCTGTGGTGAAGACTCCCATGCCGGAAAGCTGTTCTCCTGCAAAGTCTTTAAAGGGCAAGATGTCTTAAACAAAAGAGCACACCTGAAGAGACTAGGCTTATGCTCCAAGTGCCTACGGTCTCACCCCAAGGATGGAAAAGGGTGCACGCCAAGATACCTTTGCCCAAAGCCAGACTGCCAGAATGGAGGAGTGTCAGACCACAACTACCTGCTGTATCCTAAGCCACCAATCCCAAAAAAGGATGGCGGTAGTGCAAAAGCCGGAGGAAAGACACCACTTGGCCTAACTGTGCTGCAAGAGGAGTTCCTGGCTGAGCTGACACCAGACCAAAGAGAGCAGTACAAGAATGCGTTCTCCAACAAGGCATCTTCAACCGCATGTGCCAAGGCTGGTGATGGACGTGAAGAGTATCCAGTGGTGATGATGCTGCTGGAAGTAACCACAAACTCTGGTGACCTCATCGGCACCTTAATCAATCTGGCGTCGGATACCAACTATATCACCAATGAAGCAGCTGATCGCCTTGGGCTATGCGGTGAAACCATCAAACTTGCAGTCCATGGAGTTGGGGGCATGAAGACGACTGTCGTAACCAGACGTTACTCCTTGCGGCTAAAGATCAAAACGCCTAAGGGGAAAATAGCCGAGCATAAGATCCTCTGCTACGGCCTGAAGAACATCGCAGAGGTCACTCAATCAGTGTCCCCTGACCAACTGCAAAAGTTCTTTCCTGAGGTCAGCAGAGATGAGCTGGTCCGCCCCAAGAAAATCGACCTTCTCATTAGCCACCGGGAGGGCCAACTGGTTCCCCAGCCAATCAAAATCATGGGAGACCTTGTCCTCTGGGACGGCCCACTGGGGAAGACCATTGGCGGGACCCATCCCGACCTCTTTGAGAAGGTTGACCTGGCTGTGTACCACTCCGAAACCCACATTGCAAGGAGCATGTGGGCAGCCTCATCAGTGTACGAAGAAGCCATTATACCCCAAGAAGAAAAAGAACATGCCCTTGCCTGGAGTACCACAACAACCAACAAAGAGGTCTTTGAGTGGTTCAAATGGGATAGTATAGGAGCGGCCTGCAGTCCACAATGTGGCAGCTGTAGGTGCAGCAAGTGTCCCCCAGGAGGGAAGGAAATGACCCTCAAGGAGGAACGAGACCTAGAGAAAATCAAGGAATGCCTTACCCACATGCTGGCGGATAAACACAGCAACTCCCCCCACTGGGACGCAGCATATCCCTGGACAGGAGACCTCAAAGGACTTCCAGACAATCGTCAAGCAGTGGAGACAACGTTCAGGAACACAGAGAAACGCCTGGAGAAAGAGCCTGTGTGGAAGGCTGCATACAGAGACCAAATTCATGAGATGATCTCAAGAGGAGCTGCTGTAAAACTCACAAAGGAGGAGATCGACGCCTGGAAAAGACCTAAATGGTATATCAGCCATCTAGTCGCCCCTAACCCTCACTCTTCCTCAACCCTTGTGAGAATTGTGTGGAACAGCAGCCAAGAGTTCCGAAGCATAAGCCTTAATGACCTCCTCCACAAGGGCCCAGACGTCCTCAATCCCATCAGAGGTGTACTTCTGAGGTTCAGGAGTGGACTCCATGCTGCATTGGGTGACATAAGAAAGATGTATAACTCAGTGTGGCTCAAAGATGAGGAGGTCCACCTCCACTGCTTCCTCTGGAGAGACAATCCTGAGGATGACATTGAGGAGTTTGCAGTCGTCAGAGTCAACATTGGTGATAAGCCCGCAGGATGCATCGCTCAAGTAGCCATGAGAGAGACTGCCAACCTTCCCCAGTTTGCTCACATGGTGGAAGAACGACGAGCTCTGATGGAAGACAGCTATGTAGACGACATCCTAACCTCGCACAATGACCTCAGGATGCTGGAAAAGATTACCAAAGGAGTGGAGGAGATCTTGAAAGCAGGAGGCTTCTTCCTCAAGCCATGGGTCCTGTCTTGCCAAAGTGGGAGGAGCGAGGCACCTGAAGATGACAGTGAGAACAAGCCTGCACCCACAACGCTGATATTGCCCAATCAAATGCACGATGGGGAGAACAAAGCGCTCGGGGTAGGCTATGAACCAGAGACCGACAAGCTTCGGCTGCTGACATCTGTCAACTTCTCCAAGAAAAGAGGGAAAATGAGGACCAGACTGAATCTGTGCATGGAGGATGTTAGGGAAGAAACACCAAATCCCCTTAGCCGCATCCTTCTCAGCCAGATTGCCAGATTCTATGACCCAATTGGTCTTGCCTCCCCAGCCAAACAGAAAGGAGTGATGTTGGTACGAGAAGCATTCCAAGAGGCTGGAAAAGACAGTCAGTCCAAGGATACATGGGATACCCCACTCTCACCCAGGCTTCGAGAAGCTGCAATAACCCTCTTTGAAGAGTATGTAAGACTCTGCTTAGTCAGATTTGAGAGGAGCCTCACACCACCTGGTACCATAGGTCCACCAACTGGAATCACCTTCTCAGATGGAAGTGAGTCCTCCTATGGAGCAGTCCTCTACCTCCAGTGGGAGACTCAAGATGGCGTCAGAGTCAAGCTGGTGGAATCCAAGGCAAAGCTCACCACTCTTGACCAAAAGGGAGATGTGATCAAGGCAGAATTATGTGGTGCAGTCTTCGCCACCCGCCTAAAACAGTACTTTGAGAAGCACTGCCACATAAAGGTCAAGCACTGGGTTCACTTTGTGGATAGCCAAACAATCCTGGCAGCCATCCAAAAGGACAGCTACGGATACCAGACCTTCTTCGCTAACCGAATTGGTGAAATCTAGAAAGCTACTCAAGTGGAAGACTGGAGGTGGATTGAAGGCACCCAAAACATTGCTGACATACTTACCAGAGGTGCAACTCCTGAAGAACTTGATGAAGGGTCGGAATGGCAGCAAGGTCCAGAGTTCCTGAAACTGTCCCAGTCCGACTGGCCAATGAAGACTGCTAGTGAGATCACACCCTCCGCCTCTGAAGAGGTGGGAAGACTTCAGCGGAAAGCGTTCTCTGCAGCAGTCACCAGGGTCCAGTCACAATACAAACCTGAATCTGACATCAAGGCAGACCCAGCCAATGACTGCAAAGCAGAACTCCAAGGACCTAAAGCTGGACTGGACTGACCAGGTGTCCCGGATACCACATATAAAACCCTTTCCCATAACTTCATGGTGTGGCTCATCAATTTTATCCCTCTGTAATTACTGCAGCTCTGTACATCTCCCTTATTCTTGTATATTGGGACTAGCACATTCTTTCTCCATTCATTTGGCATTTTCTCATTCTCTAGGATCTTATTAAACAATCTTGTTAGAAACTCCACAGCCGTCTCACCCAAACATCTCCAATCCTCAATTGGGATACCATCTGGTCCGACTGCTTTCCCAGTCTTCATTCTTTTCATGGCTGCCCTCACCTCATCCTTACTAACCAACTCTGCTTCCTGATTTGCTGTCTACAATGAATCTGACCTTTTCTCTCTTGGATTCTCCTCATTTAATAAATTTGTCTCCTTGCCCAGTCTGTGAGTTTTGGTGGGCAGCCTTCTCTTGTCAGGTTTGTAGTGGTGCCAAATTCTTTCCATTTTACTATAATGTATTTTACGGTGCTCCCTGGGATATTTTCAAAGGTTGGGATATTTTTTATAACCCAACCCTGATCCATACTTCACAGCTCTGACCTGTTTGGAATGCTCCTTGGTTTTCATGTTGCTTACTAAGTTTTGTTGCAGAGTCAGGGTCCTTCCAGAACAGGTTGATTTAGACAGACAGCATGTGACAGATCATGTGACACTTAGATTGCACACAGGTGGATCTTAATCAACTATTTATGTGGCTTATGAAGTGAATTGGTTGGACCAGCTCTTCTATAGGGGTTTTCATATGAAAGGGATGAATACCTATGCACATTCCAGAGTTCTGTTTTTTTTTTTTTAAATCCTAATTATTGTTTGTGGGACGGCACGGTGGTGTAGTGGTTAGCACTGTTGCCTCACAGCAAGAAGGTCTGGGTTCAAGCCCCATGGCCAACGAGGGCCTTTCTGTGTGGAGTTTGCATGTTCTCCCCGTGTCTGCGTGGGTTTCCTCCGGGTGCTCTGGTTTCCCCCACAGTCCAAAGACATGCAGGTTAGGTTAACTGGTAACTCTAAGTTGACCATAGGTGTGAATGGTTGTCTGTGTCTATGTGTCAGCCCTGTGATGACCTGGTGACTTGTCCAGGGTGTACCCCGCCTTTCGCCCGTAGTCAGCTGGGATAGGCTCCAGCTTGCCTGCGACCCTGTAGAACAGGATAAAGCAGCTAGAGATAATGAGATGAGATGAATTATTGTTTGTGTCACAATAAAACAACAATTTGCATATTTAAAGTGGTAGGCATATTGTGTAAATCAAATGGGGCTAACCATACAAAAATACATTTTAATTCCATGGATTTCAAATAAATGCGGTTTGGTTAATATGGGACGGTCTTGGGCTGAGGTGCCCTTGAGTGAGGCACCGAACTCCCAACTGCTCCCCGGGCGCTGTTAGCATGGCTGCCCACTGCTCTGGGTATGTGTGTGTGCTCATTGCTCACATGTGTGCATGTGTGTGTTCACTGCTTCAGATGGGTTAAATGCAGAAAGGAAATTTCACAAGTGTGTGATGAATAAAGTTGTGCTTTCTTTCTTTCTTCTAATGCAGCAAAACAGGACAAACACAAAGGGGGATGAATACTTTTGCAAGACACTGCAAAATGACTCGTTCCGGTACATTTCAGACCCAGTAACACTCTGAAGCAGAAACTGGTCCACCCTAAGGACAGAATACCCAGACACAAACAGGACAACGTAGTGTATGCCATTCAGTGCAGTGAGGAATGCACGGGCTCGTATATTGGGGAGCCAAAACAACCGCTTCACAGGTGCATGGCTCAACACAGGAAAGCCAGTTCCTCAGGCCAGGACTCTGCTGTCTACCTTCATCTTAACAACAAAGGACACTCATTTCAGGATTGCAACGTATGCATTTTAGCCAGAGAGGATCGTTGGTATGAGCGAGGAGTTAAAGAAGCCATTTTTGTCAACCTGGAATAGCCATCACTGAACAGAGGTGGGGGTCTAAGACATCATTTATCAGCCACCTACAATGCAGTCCTTGGCACACTTCCCAGACAACTGAATGCACACCAAAACCCAGCTGTTTTCAGTGACTCACAGGAGGACAGAGAGAATCAGCATTCCACTGATCACCCTAACGGGCAATCCATTGATCATCCTAATGACTCTCAAGGCCGTTCACAACCAGCCCCCAGTGACCCACACCAACAGGATGACTCAATGACACCTTAGGCTACATCCACACGACAACGGCAACGAGATGTTATTTAAAAATATATCGTGTCCAAATGGGCAATGATCAGTAAAATATCAGGTCCATATGGCAACGCAACGCTTGCTGAAAACGGTGCAATACACATGCCACACCTCTAGGGGTGCTGTAAGACGGTCCCTTCGGAGACACCAGAACAATAGAAGAAGTAAGGATGCATGCGCATAAACTATTATGCATGAGACTTCATATTAGCCACAAAGTCAGGAAAATCTGTTCGTAAAATTACATTATAATGACCAAATACAATGAAAAGTATTTTTCCAGTCTCACCTGTGAAAGGTAATCCCATGTGATCTCGTTTGGACGGCAAACCTGTTGGTACAGTTAAACGCAGCTAATCTTTATTCTCCGCTTTGATCTATCCAATATGGCGGCGAGGATGACGTATGATTCTACGCGGAAGGCGGCGTCTTTAATGGTCCGGAATAAATTGAATGCTACATGTTGATGGATTAATTTGTTGTTTCTCACCTGTGAAAGGTAATCCCATGTGATCTCGTTTGGACGGTAAACCTGTTGGTACAGTTAAACGCAGCACATGAATCTTTATTCTCCGCTTTGACCTATCCAATATGGCGGCAAGGATGACGTATGATTCTACGCGGAAGGCGGCATCTTTAATGGTCCAGAATAAATTGAATGCTACACGTTGATGGATTAATTTGCTCTTCTATGCCCTTTTTGAGAAATGTATTGTAGGACTTAAACCAACATCTGAAGAGGTCAGATCGCTCCTTTTTTTCCCTATTTTTGCTGGTGGGATTGACTCTGCCCTAAGGGCAGAGTCTCTCTCTCTTTCTCTCTCTCTCTCACTTTGCACCATTACACAATAAATATTCACAGTGAAAATATTTTGTAAGCGCGTTTCATGAACCAAGTTATAGGATTTGTTGACAACACGCATCGAGTTCGTTACACTTCTACCTGGCGTGAAGCATTCACAGTCATGTGGTTGTGACATCATCGTAAACAAATCCGTTCTACTCATCCAGACGACTTCACAACGGCAACGTTGCCAGATCTTTCCACTCTGGAACCTGTTCTCAAAAAGATTGCGTTTTGGGCACCCAAAACGCCGGTGCCGTGTGGACGCCAGGTCTAAATGATAAGCAATTGTATCGGAGTCACCTGAATCCGTTGCCGTGTGGACAGGGCCTTAGATAAGCTTTTCATCCATGAGAGGATAAATACCTGATGCTCCCTACCAGTCAGACAGAACTGAAGAAGCCTTTCGGATGAGAAGTGAAACGTCTTCAAGAATCTTCAAGCAAGTCCAGTTGCTCTCTTTTACCACCCACGAGACACTGGAAGTCTTTTGTGTGTGTGTGTGTGTGTGTGTGTGTGTGTGTGTGTGTGTGTGTGTGTGTGAAGAGTTCTACTCTGGCAAATGAGTGCTAACTCCCTTTGTCTGGAGAGGACAAGGGCTAATGTATGTGGCACAACACACACACACACACACACACAGAAAGCCTGAGCTATTTATATGCTGCCTGTTGGAAAGCTCAATTAATCTCACACACACACACACACAGAATGAATAAGGCCATACTGTAAGTGTGTGTGTGTGCTGTTTACAGATTGTGCATATGTTTGTAGTGTTTTGTGTAGGATGACCAGACGTCCCGGTTTTACCGGGGCAGTCCCGATTTGGGGTTGTGTGTCCCGAGTCCTGACAAAAGTCTGTCGGGACATGGATATGTCCCGGTTTTCACCACTTGCGACGTTTGCGACTGAGCAGCGTGGGGATCATTAGCAGAGAAATGTCTGCATTTACTATTTTTGATGAATTGACAGGAATCGCAAACTTTCCTGGTTACTGCCCCCTGGCCCTGTGGCATGGGTGTTTATTTAGCCACATTATTCCAGACAACAGAACATGTTGCAGGCGGCATGGTGGTGTAGTGGTTAGTGCTGTTGCTTCACAGCAAGAAAGTTCTGGCTTCGAGCCCCGTGGCCAACGAGGGCCTTTCTGTGTGGAGTTTGCATGTTCTCCCCGTGTCCGCGTGGGTTTCCTCCGGGTGCTCCGGTTTCCCTCACAGTCCAAAGACATGCAGGTTAGGTTAACTGGTGACTCTAAATTGACTGTAGGTGTGAATGTGAGTGTGAATGGTTGTCTGTGTCTATGTGTCAGCCCTGTGATGACCTGGCAACTTGTCCAGGGTGTACCCCGCCTTTTGCCCGTAGTCAGCTGGGATAGGCTCCAGCTTGCCTGCGACCCTGTAGAACAGGATAAAGCGGCTAGAGATAATGAGATGAGATGAGATGAGATGAGAACATGTTGCCATGCAACAATAAACATTAACTGGTGTGAATGTTCTTTGTCTAGCAGCTAGCAGCAGTAATGCCGCAGCAATTATGCCGAAAAGAAAATGTACCTTTTCCAAAGATTTACAAGGTACCTACCCCTTCCTCCGAGAGGTGCAGAACAATGTGCACGAAGCCTACTGCACACACTGTAAGTGTTTTGTTCTTGTACTGAGTTGGGTAGCCTATGTTGCAAATGCTGTGCGCTCCTGTGGGGGCTTTCCTCGGGCTGTCGTCCCTCTCCTCCTTTATTGCTGTTTTGTTTGAGTGTATATTTACGGAAGCCACGAGAGGCCCTTCATATAATCTTTTTTTTATTCACCTTGTTATCCCGAGATAACGACAAAATTATTTCAGGATCTCGAGAAAACAACACAACTAATTCAAGATCTCGAGAAAACAAAACCGTTATTCCGAGATCTCAAGATAACAAAGCAATTATTTCATGATCTCAGCTGGATCACTGTATCTCTGTCGGTAGAGACGAAGCTGGGCCAGTCTTCTGTGGAGGTGCCACGGACTAATTTTGAAATTATCCCTTATTAAAAGACTTAATGCAATCTCTCCCTGTGTCAACCCCTGATCAAAATATTGCCTTATTAGGTGATCGATTATTCCAGACATTCTAATGGCCAAAGTTGCATCTATACAGAATGAGAAATAGCCCTAAAGTCAGCATATCACAAGTCTCTTGGCGCACCTGAATGAACCATTTCTCAGCTGTTTACTCGAGATCATGAAATAACGGTTTTGTTTTCTCGAGATCATGAAATAACGGTTTTGTTTTTTCGAGATCTCGGAATAACGGTTTTGTTTTCTCGAGATCTCGAATTAGTTGTGTTGTTTTCTCGAGATCCTGAATTAATTATGTCATTATCTCGGGATAACAAGGTGAATAAAAAAAAAAGGATTATATCCTCTCTCGGCTTCCGTAGTATTATTCTCAAATCACTTGTCTCTTTTTTATTTCGGTTTAACATACCATTCTGACAGTTTGGCCATATAGAGATCTTGCAGTCACGTGACCGGAAAGTACACAACCCCCATCTTGTCGGTCAAAAACACCGCTGAATACTGCTGCACTCGTGTACAGAATGGATCAATTTCAACCGACGGACTGCACGGCTCATTTTTCTAATGAACAGATAACTAGATATATGTCTAAAATAAACGATCTACAGATTTGTGACCCTTATGGCTTTCCGGACGGAGTTTTCACGACCGGATTTTGAACTGCCAGCGGAATACCCGGACGTGTATGATTACCTCATTAACTTTCCCTCGCTGTTCAGTGGTGAAGCACTGCATGCTTAGAAATCTCTGGACAGTTTTCTTTACAGAAATTCAGGATTTGTCAGCGACTCAGATGTGGCATCTTGTAAACAAGAAAATAATCCTCATTGGATGGGTAAGTCACTTAAGTATTGAGTATAGCACTGACCAGCCGATTATAGAATAGAATAAGGTAATTCCAAATCGTCCGTCTTGTTTACATGGATCTGGTGTTGGAGAGGTAGAGGCTTGGCAGTGGAGGTTTGAGTAGCTGTTTTCTGAGCTTAGTCAACAGGCCGACTCTGCCTGTAGCCTCGCTTTTGCTTTTGCTCCCGGTGCTGCCTCCTTCGCTTTGCTTCCAATAACAATCCACGGAGACCCCGCTGGTCTCTCTGTCTCATCCGGAATGTTATTATTATTTTTTTTTTCTCGTCCGGAATGTTGTGCATGCGATGGAAATCGCTACAAACCGTCATTTTCTGCTGGAAACCAATGTCCAGTAAGTCCATACGGTTGTAGTGGATATTGAAGTCCGGTACAGATGAACAACATGCAAAAATACACACAAAAAACATAAAAAACGTGCACAGGTAGGGAGAGCTTGTAGCCGCAGCCGTTGTAGTAGAATTGTATATAGTAGGGTTTTCCAGAAGAAAAGGTAGAAGTAAAAGCAGAAGTAGAACCAGAAGTAGAAGTAGAAGGCGGAATATGGCATTTGACCGACACGATGGCGTCTGTCACAATCTGGATCGGCTGTGACGTCACATGCAAGTGCTCCATTGCTGTGTTGAACAGCTTGTTGGACCTTCCATTAAAGTGTTCACTTTTGTACACATCATCTTGCTTTATTCATTCAGTTGTGGGGAATGGTTAGTAAGGTTGATTCTGACCTAGGCTATGTTGAGGTCACATATCTACTTTTTAAGTTCATGCTATAGTGCATACAATTTTAGAGATATAGCCTACATGTGCATATGCATTCTTCTTGGTGTTCTCACAAACAGGTGAAATAAATCAGTTTAAATTTGGCCTATGGACATAGCCTGGCCTATTCTCAGCCATTACAAAATCTGTTGTCTGAACATAATTTAACTGATCTGTATACCACTATGCTACTAGATAACAAAATGCCTGTTTGTTTTATTTCATGTGAGATGTTGATAAATGTGAGCTTCAACAAAATGATAAGCGCACCTCTCTGAGTGTCACGTTTATGTAAAAAAAAGGTGTGCGTGCACAAGCATGGTCGCGCGCAAAAGTGTCCCGGTTTCAGACTAGGGAAGTCTGGTCACCCTAATTTTGTGTCCTTTAGCATATACTCACACTTGGTTTGCACCATACCCAAGTACAACTGTCCCACCTTTCTACTCTCCTACTGGCTTGTGCTCACAGTGTACTTCAAGTTCTGGGCCTCGGTATGCTTACGTCTTCAAGATGCAACTTTTTGTGTTGAAGAAAAGCATTCTTGCTGGAGACTGCTTAGAACCAGACCCATTAATAACCCAAATATTCTTGAATGAACTGAAAAGTGCACATCATAGAATTCAAGTTCTGGGCTTGAGTTAGCTCTCACACTGATGCATATTTTTTCCACTACCCTTTTTCAGCTCACTTCAGCTCACTTCAACCCAACACGGCTCGCATTTCGACTACCTCAGAGCAGCACGACTGAGCTCATTTCAGCCTTACTCAGCACCCAAAACTCGCACGGTTTTGGAGTGGGGCTGAAGTGAGCCCAACCGAGCCGAGTGGGGCTAGGGGCGTGAGGAGACACTCCCCTGTGCACTGATTGGTGAGGAGGAGTGTCCTCACATGCCCACACACGCCCCGCGAGCACGCTGGGATCTGTAAACACCATAAACCCGGAAGAAGAAGAATTACGACGAAGAAGAAGAAGATCAGAAAACTAGAAGATGGAAGACCAACCCAAGTGAGGAAAGGCCAGCCAGTGGTCCATCATGGAGACACAGACGTTTCTCTGTGTTGTGGCTGAGGAGCACATTCAGAAAAATCTCGACGGTGCTATGCGTAATGAGAAGGTGTTCGTGTCGTCCGTATCGTCTGTGTCCTCGTCGTCTTCATTGAGAAGGAATTGAAGAAGTTCCCTCTCTTTCTGAAGCCTTATGCGCCTCACCTCATCTATACGCTCTTGCCAGTATCTGTTGGCGTTGTCGGTGACAACAAGCCACAGCACCAAGACCAGCAACACTAACGACTCCATGTCCTCCATGTTTATTGTTTACTATCCGAGTCATGAGACTACCGCTTAAAAGGTCACTGATGTCACTGTTTGCGCCACCTAATGACATCACGTGACGTCCACCCACTTTCGCTAACTCCACCCACTTCCAGCCAGCACGGTTCAGTGTGGTTGTAGTCAAAATGCAACCCCAACAGCCCCACTCAGCTCGACTCAGCCCAACTCAGCACCGCACGGCTCAGCCCAACTCAGCCGCGTTGGTAGTGGAAAAGCCCCAAAAATGAACTGTGCCCAAGCCCACCTCTTAAAACTGAACTGTGCCTGAGCATGGCATGCAGCAATCACGCTTGTCAAATAAACTGGACTTTGGGGTCAAATGTGCTCAGGCACGGTTCATATCTCATAGTGTTCGTACACCCTCCGGGCCAGTTTATAGTTCTGTGTACCCTACACCATACTCTCCACCATAGTCTAATGTGCACCTCTCCAGAAATGTAACTACCGTACATGTCATGGCAATGCAGAATGCAACAACTGTGATTGGTCCTCTTAGGAGCATTGCATTTCCTCCTGTACATTTCAGGCTGTGACATCTTGAAAACTGGAAATCTATGATCACAATAGTGTGTTAATATAAATATGCAAAGTGTGAGGCTCTATAGCGACTGTAGATCATTGTAACATCCAGTTTAATCCTGTGATTTTAAACAATATGGCATTAATTTTGTCTCATTCCTGAGTGCGCAGTGGGACTTTTGCTTCGAGCCACTCTTACTACTGAATGTACAGTGGTGCTTGAAAGTTTGTGAACCCTTTAGAATTTTCTATATTTCTGCATAAATATGACCTAAAACATCATCAGATTTTCACACAAGTCTTAAAAGTAGATAAAGAGAACCCAGTTAAACAAATGAGGCAAAAATATGATACTTGGTCATTTATTTATTGAGGAAAATGATCCAATATTACATATCTGTGAGTGGCAAAAGTATGTGAACCTCTAGGATTAGCAGTTAATTTGAAGGTGAAATTAGAGTCAGGTGTTTTCAATCAATGGGATGACAATCAGGTGTGAGTGGGCACCCTGTTTTATTTAAAGAACAGGGATCTATCAAAGTCTGATCTTCACAACACATGTTTGTGGAAGTGTATCATGGCACGAACAAAGGAGATTTCTGAGGACCTCAGAAAAAGCGTTGTTGATGCTTATCAGGCTGGAAAAGGTTACAAAACCATCTCTAAAGAGTTTGGACTCCACCAATCCACAGTCAGACAGATTGTGTACAAATGGTGGAAATTCAAGACCATTGTTACCCTCCCCAGGAGTGGTCGACCAACAAAAATCACTCCAAGAGCAAGGCGTGTAATAGTCAGTGAGGTCAAAAAGGACCCCAGGGTAACTTCTAAGCAACTGCAGGCCTCTCTCACATTGGCTAATGTTAATGTTCATGAGTCCACCATCAGGAGAACACTGAACAACAATGATGTGCATGGCAGGGTTGCAAGGAGAAAGACACTGCTCTTCAAAAAGAACATTGATGCTCGTCTGCAGTTTGCTAAAGATCACGTGGACAAGCCAGAAGGCTATTTGAAAAATGTTTTGTGGAGGGATGAGACCAAAATAGAACTTTTTGGTTTAAATGAGAAGCGTTATGTTTGGAGAAAGGAAAACACTGCATTCCAGCATAAGAACCTTATTCCATCTGTGAAACATGGTGGTGGTACTATCATGGTTTGGGCCTGTTTTGCTGCATCTGGGCCAGGACAGCTTGCCATCATTGATAGAGCAATGAATTCTGAATGATGCCAATGAATTCTAAAGGAAAATGTCAGGACATCTGTCCATGAACTGAATCTCAAGAGAAGGTGGGTCATTCAGCAAGACAATGTCCCTAAGCACACAAGTCGTTCTACCAAAGAATGCTTAAAGAAGAATAAAGTTAATGTTTTGGAATGGCCAAGTCAAAGTCCTGACCTTAATCCAATCAAAATGTTGTGGAAGGATGTGAAACGAGCAGTTCATGTGAGGAAACCCACCAACATCCCAGAGTTGAAGCTGTTCTGTACGGAGGAATGGGCTAAAATTCCTCCAAGCCGGTGTGCAGGACTGATCAACAGTTACCAGCAACGTTTAGTTGCAGTTATTGCTACGCAAGGGGGTCACACCAGATACTGAAAGCAAAGGTTCACATACTTTTGCCACTCACAGATATATAATATTGGATCATTTTTCTCAATAAATAAATGACCAAGTATAATATTTTTGCCTCATTTGTTTAACTGGGTTCTCTTTATCTACTTTTAGGACTTGTGTGAAAATTTGATGTTTTAGGTCATATTTATGCAGAAATATAGAAAATTCTAAAGGGTTCACAAACTTTCAAGCACCACTGTAGATGAATTAAAATGCTCTAGAAATGCTTTCAGTGAGATTTCACTTGATTTATAATTAATCATGTGAAAGTTTTTAGTTGTTTTTTGTTTTTTCCCCCCTCCAGTAATTTTTTTCAAAAGACATTTTATTCCAATAGTCAAGTTTATTTGTATAGTGTTTTTAACAATAAACATTGTAGCAAAGCAGCTTTACAGAATTTGAATGACTTAAACATGAGCTAATTTTTTTCATGTGATAGCACCTCCTAGAGGAGATGTGCACCTTATGTGCAAGTATAAATGCTTCACAGTATGCTAGTGTCGACACCATATCTACAGCATAGATTCTATGCAGAAGTATAAATCGGCCTTAAAAGCGAACTCCATCTCCTCCTCCTTTGTTTCCTTTTTGACTTCTTTAAATCAACTTTATACAGTTTTAAAAAGATAAAGTATGAATCTTTCTTTCTTTGCTCCTATCATGAGCAGAGAACATTTTCATTTTATGTTGTTTCTACTTAGATAGTTCTCCTTTTAGTTAAAATAATATTTGCATTGTAATCTGTGCTAAAGCGTCTGTGTGTTTATCACACGCATTTTTTTTCTTTTACAATTTTTCTTTCGTCATTCTCTTTTTTGGTTCTGTAATTTTTTTTACCCACCTTTTTATTTAATTTACTAGCTTTTCCCCTAGCTATACAGGTGGTGTTTACATTAGACCGTATCAGCGGATCATCAGATTAACGTTTTTAAAACGATTCGCGTGCACACAGCAACACCAATACATGATTCGCGTGCACACAGCAACGCCAATACACGGATACGCTAATCACATGACTAATTAGACGGCACGTCACATGATCCCAGTGCATATCGGGCATGCGCAAGTCACTCACCACTTGCAAGTGGAAGGATGGCAAGCGAACACCTTCTCCAGCAGATAAACACACCTGGCTGTGATGTTCATGTTCTCACTGAGTTTAAGCGCCTGAAGGAGGTAAATAAGTTGAAATGTGTAAATAAACCTTAGTGCGGCTCAGCGCTTCCTCCTGCGCTCCAAATCACTCTGCCCTGAACAGCGAGTGCCCTCTGGAGGGTGCGCACTCCGGCCCTGCGCAGCTCACAGAGCACGCGAGTGAAGCGCACGAGTAGTGATTCGGGACTGAGCCGCTGTGTGTGTGATCCCAACGCCAGCGAATCAGGAAGGTGGCTGTCACAGTGACGTTGTCCAATGACAACGTCAGCTAGAGCTCAGCACTGCGTTTCCTCGTTCCTCAATGTTTACACAGCACCGGATCAGATACGAACTGGGTTGAATACGTGGGCCCTGGCGGATTCAAGTTGTTCTGCCTGTGGAGTCATTTCCCGGCGTTTTAATGTGCACGGACAGTGCATCCGCGACGAAAACAAGACGGATACGGTCTAATGTAAACACCACCTTATATGTGTATGTACAAATTGAGCTGAGAAACCACAACGGCTTGCACCAATTACAGTGGCCCCCATTGTACCTAATCTGCATGTCTTTGAACTGCGGGGAAGAAACCCATACAGACATGAGGAGAACATACAAAAACTCCACACAGAAGGGCCCCTGTCAGCCATGAAGTTCAAACCCGATACCTTCTTGCTGTGATGCAACAGTGCTAACCACTACACCACCATGCTGCCCAATTCATTTTTTTTAATTGCCACTTTTATTTTCTTTCATTTTTCTTCCTTCATTCTTCCTTTTATCAATGTTTTGAAATCTTTTTCTTTTCCATTTTCCTGTTTTTTTATTTCTGCATCATTTCTTTCTTTGTTCGTTCCCATTTTCATACTTTCTTTTATTTCTGCATCGTTTCTTTATTTCTTTCCACCATTACTCCTATCATGAACACAGAATTTTTAACAGAACATTTTAATTTTCTTTACTGTCATAGTTTTCTTTTTGTTAAAATAACTTTTTTAAAATTTTGTGTGTGTGTATGAGAGAGAGAGAGAGAGAGAGATTATCTCCGACATAATGGTCTGTTTAATTCTGTATTTTTACTTCCTGTTTCCTGTCTCTCCAGAGGCGGAGCCAATTTATGGCTGTTTTGCTGCATCTCGCAGAGGGCTTCAGGGCAATTGATTACAAGTGCCTTGGGGAAAATACTGAGGTTCTGAAATGACCTTGATTGACCGGTACACTCTCTCTCTCACGAACACACACACAGTAATTTTGGGCCTGTCTGATTTTCAGGGCTGTTGGGGAACATATGCCCAGTAATGGGTTTCGTTTGATTGGCAGGAGAGTATTTAAAGTCCCGCGACTAGAATTTTAATCTTGCTGTGTCGGATAAACAAAAAGAAATGTGCAGAGGCTATCACTCAGAGGCCACGAGTGCACACTTCTAATGTAGGGGGCAAGTCCAAGACAATCTGCATATGTGGAGTGTCAACGGTTCAAAAAATTGTTGTGTAATAAATCCATAGTTGATCATCACTGACAGTTTCTCCTACGTCCTACACCATAGTACACTATGTGCACTATGTGGTACACAAAACTAGGGAAAAGAGGTTTACTTCATAGTTTATTCATGACATTTATTAATAATGAGTGTTATTACTATCAAGTTTGCCATTTTGTGTTTCTGTCCTAAAGTCAGCTTTAGTTAGGTTTCTTACAAAAGTGTTGGATATTTAAAGTATTTTTAATACCAGTATTAAGGACTGGTTCTATTCTAAAGCATCCTAAACACTAGAAATACTTAGAAAATACTAGAAACACTTGCCTACTTAGTATTCTTACTGGAGAGTTTGCCATTTTATGGCTTTGTCCTAAAATTAGATTGTGTGTTTTTACTAGACACATCAACCATGTTAAGGTTCTGTCCTAAACACACAAAATTTATGTCTAGCTATTGTGCTTACTAGAATGTAGGCCAATTTAAGGATGTGTCATAAATTCCAGCATTAAAGACTAGTTAGTAGTCTGAAGAAGGCAGACAATATAAGGCCCTGTCCCAAATGCCGACAGTGGTGCTTGAAAGTTTGTGAATCCTTTAGAATTTTTTATATTTCTGCATAAATATGACCTAAAACATCATCAGATTTTCACACAAGTACAAAAAGTAGATAAAGAGTATCCAGTTAAACAAATGAGAAAAAAAAATTATACTTGGTAATTTATTTGTTGAGGAAAATGATCCAATATTACATATCTGTGAGTGGCAAAAGTATGTGAACCTCTTAATTATTTAGTTAATTTGAAGGTGAAATTAGAGTCAGGTGTTTACAATCAATGGGATGACAATCAGGTGTGAGTGGGCATCTTGTTTTATTTAAAGAACAGGGATCTATCAAAGTCTGATCTTCACAAGTCAAGTCAACTTTATTGTCAAATATGCTATACATGCTTGACATACAGCACAGATGAAATTTCAGTCCTCTCTGACCCATGGTGCAAACAGGCAATGCAATAAATAAAAATAGAATAATTGAAAAAACAAACAATATAAACTGTATAAACACTCTAGATAAGAACTAGACATAGACTAAACACTCAAACAATATAAACAGTATAAACACTAGCTAAGAACTAGACAGACTAAGCACTCAAACAATATAAACAGTATAAACACTCTAGATAAGAACTAGACATAGACTAAACACTCTCATATATATATATATATATATATATATATATATACATACATACACACACACACACACACACACACACACACACACACACACGTAAATTGGTGCAATAAACAAACAGTCAAGGGCACTTGAGGTATAGCAGGTAAACATGAAATAAGCAGTATAAACAAACTAGCAGCTGTTAAGGTGAGGTAGTGCGGAATAGTGCAAATGAGCGAGGTAAAGTGAGATGTGCAGTCCCTGAGTTCAGTGTGTTAATGAACGTTGAGATGTGTGTGTGTGTGTGTGTGTGTGTTTGGGGGGGGGACTGTGAGGATGACATGTCAGATGCTGAAAGGGGGGGCAGGGGGGTGTGCAAGCAGAATCTGTGGCAGGGGGCAGAGGGGGGAGGAGGAGCAGAACAGGGAGGGAGTTGGGCCTCCTGACCACCTGGTGAAATAAACTGTTCTTGAGCCTGTTGGTTTTGGCACGGAGACTCCGCAGTCTCCTCCCTGATGGCAGCAGACTGAAGAGGTTGTGGGTGGGTGGGTTGGTGGGGTCACCTGCAATTCTGATGGCTTTGTGGGTGAGGCGGGAGTTATAAATATCCATTAGAGAAGGGAGAGAGACACCAATGATCCTCTCAACACATGTTTGTGGAAGTTTATCATGGCATAAATGAAGGAGATTTCTGAGGACCTCAGAAAAAGCGTTGTTGATGCTCATCAGGCTGGAAAAGGTTACAAAACCATCTCTAAAGAGTTTGGACTCCACCAATCCACAGTCAGACAGATTGTGTACAAATGGAGGAAATTCAAGACCATTGTTACCCTCCCCAGGAGCAGAGGTAGAAAAACTGGATTGACAAAGTAAAAGTCCTGCTTAGGTTTTCCTTCTGCCTATGCTCTCAACACAGGTGATTTCACCAATTAGCTCATCAACCTGGCTTAGGGGATGTGGTAATTAGGATCAGCTGGTTCATTGAATTGGCTGGAGCAAAAATGTGGCAGGGCTTTTACTTTCTGCACCTGGGTTTTTCCACCTCTGCCCAGGAGTGGTCTACCAACAAAGATCTCTCCAAGAGCAAGGTGTGTAATAATCGGTGAGGTCACAAAGGACCTCAGGGTAACTTCTAAGCAACTGAAGCCCTCTCTCACATTGGCTAATGTTCATGTTCATGAGTCCACCATCAGGAGAACACTGAACAAGAATGGTGTGCATGGCAGGGTTGCAAGAAGAAAGCCACTGCTCTCCAAAAAGTACATTGCTGCTTGTCTGCAGTTTGCTAAAGATCACATGGACAAGCCAGAAGGCTATTGAAAAATGTTCTATGGACAGATGAGACCAAAATAGAACTTTTTGGTTTAAATGAGAAGCATTACGTTTGGAGAAAGGAAAACACTGCATTCCAGCATAAGAACTTTATCCCATCTGTGAAACATGGTGGTAGTAGTATCATGGTTTGGGGCTGTTTTTCTGCATCTGGGCCAGGACGGCTTGCCATCATTGATGGAACAATGAATTCTGAATTATACCAGTGAATTCTAAAGGAAAATGTCAGGACATCTGTCCATGAACTGAATCTCAAGAGAAGGTGGGTCATGCAGCAAGACAACAACCCTAAGCACACAAGTTGTTCTACCAAAGAATGGTTAAAGAAGAATAAAGTTAATGCTTTGGAATGGCCAAGTCAAAGTCCTGACCTTAATCCAATTGAAATGTTGTGGAAGGACGTGAAGTGAGCAGTTCATGTGAGGAAACCCACCAACATCCCAGAGTTGAAGCTGTTCTGTACACTGTAAAAAAAAATTAGTCAAGCCAACTTAAAAATGTAATGCAACCTGCTGCCAAAGGATTTTGAGTAAACTCAACTCCGGGCCAAATAGTTGTGCTGACTTGCTCTTTTAAGTCGACACAGATGAGTATTTTATGTTGACCTTACGTTATTTAGCAAGTTCAGTGCATTCAAATTGTGATGTTGAAATAAATTGAAATAATCATTCCAATTAACTTGGAAAAGCAAGTTGGCACAAAAAACATTAAGTTATCCTAAATTATTCTTTTTTTTGGGCCTTTTCCACCTTTATTGGATAGGACAGTGTAGAGACAGTAAATGAGCAGGAGAGAGACAGGGAGGGATTGGGAAATGACCTTTGGTCAGAATCAAACCCAGGTCCCCGGATTTATGGTATGGCACCTGAGCCACGACGCCCCAAAATGTTCTTTTAAGTTCACATAGAAGAGTATTTTATGTTGAGTTGACTTGACTTTAGAAGTTCAGTCCAACAAACTGTTTAGTTGAAATAAATTGAAATAATAATGCCAATTAACTTAGAAGAGCAAGTCGGCACATCATGGTTCTAAGTTGAGTTTACTCAAAATCCTTTGGCAACAGGTTGCGTTACATTTTTAAGTTGGCTTGACTATTTTTTTTTACAATGATTTAGTGTGCATTACATTTTTTCGTTAACACAAACCTCTCAACACTTAAGTTCTACTTCACTTTGACTATTATTACACAAACAGAAACAAATACCGACATACAAGGAGGGAATTCCCTGGCCTCTGTTGAGGAAAGCTTAGTCTATACTCCTATACAACGTCTCGTGTCAGTTTCCACGGACTTCTCACTCCACCCGACCGTTGAAACTTTCGAACTTGTGAAGTGCGCATGCGCAGTGGCATTGGTTAGGGGCGTCAATCAGCACTTGAATATATAAGTTCACTTAACTTAATTGTCCAATTCCTATGAACTTGTGGCGAAGGAAAGGCATCTCAACTATTTTTTTTTAGTTACTTGAAAAATTAGAAGGGAAATTTGTTCATTCAACTTAGAATCCTTTTTTCACTCAACAATTTTGCAAGTTACATTTTTTACAGTGTATGGAGTAATGGGCTAAAATTCCTCCAAGCTGGTGTGCAGGACTGATCAACAGTTACCAGAAACATTTAGTTGCAGTTATTGCTGTACAAGGGGGTCACACCAGATACTGAAAGCAAAGGTTCACATACTTTTGCCACTCACAGATGTGTGATATTGGATAATTTTCCTCAATAAATAAATTATCAAGTATAATATTTTATCTCATTTGTTTAACTCTGTTCTCTTTATCTATGTTTAGGACTTGTGTGAAAATCTGATGATGTTTTGGGTCATATTTATGCAGAAATATAGAAAATTCTAAAGGGTTCACAAACTTTCAAGCACCACTGTAGTTAGTGTTTTTACTAAAATGTGAACCATTTTACAGCTTTAGGGTGGCACGGTGGTGTAGTGGTTAGCGCTGTCGCCTCACAGCAAGAAGGTCCGGGTTCGAGCCCCATGGCCGGCGAGGGCCTTTCTGTGCGGAGTTTGCATGTTCTCCCCGTGTCCGCGTGGGTTTCCTCCGGGTGCTCCGGTTTCCCCCACAGTCCAAAGACATGCAGGTTAGGTTAACTGGTGACTCTAAATTGACCGTAGGTGTGAGTGTGAATGGTTGTCCATGTCTATGTGTCAGCCCTGTGATGACCTGGCAACTTGTCCAGGGTGTACCCTGCCTTTCGCCCATAGTCAGCTGGGATAGGCTCCAGCTTGCCTGCGACCCTGTAGAACAGGGGTGTCAAACCTGATCCATAAAGGGCCTTGTGGCTGCAGGTTTTCATTCCAGCCATGCAGCAGCACACCTGACTTGGCTCATTCAATCAACTGAACTGTCTTCACACAGTCAAATACTTGCAGCCACACCCACCCTTGATTAAAGGGTGGGTGTGTCAGTTGATTGAATAAGCCAAATCAGGGTGCTGCTGCATGGCTGGAATGAAAACCTGCAGCCACACAGCCCTTTATGGATCAGGTTTGACACCCCTGCTGTAGAAGGATAAAGCGGCTAGAGATAATGAGATAATGAATGAATGAGATTTTACAGCTTTAAGAATTTTCTCTCCCAAAATTCACACCTAATTAGTTATTTTCCTAGAATATCGGCCACTATAATGTCCAGTCCCAAAGAATCAAATGTATTATTAATAAATCTAATTCGTGTGCTTCCAAGAACATAGGCCAGTTTAACATACCGTAGGTCCCATCCCAAATGCTAGCATTCATATCTAGTTCATGTTCTTAGAAGAATGTCAACCATTGGTCCTGTCCCAAACAGTAGAACTCCTATCTAGTTAGTGTATTCACTCGAGGGTTGCCCTCTCTCTTTCAGCCATTTTATGGCTCTGTTCAAAACTGTAGAATTTTTATCTAGTTTGTGTGTTCACCAGAGGGTTCTTCTCTCTCTCTCTCAGCCATTTTAAGGCTCTGTCCCAAACAGGAGAACTTTTATCTAGTTTGGGTGTTCAATGGGGGGGTGTTCTTTCTCTTTCGGCAATTTTTTGGCTCTGTCCCAAACAGGAGAACTTTTATCTAGTTTGTTTGTTCAGTAGGGGGTTCTCTTCTCTCTTTCAGCCATTTTAAGGCCCTGTCCCAAACAGGAGAACTTTTATCTAGTTTGTTCACTATGGGTTTCTCCTCTCTATTTTGGCCATTTAAAGGCCCTGTCCTAAACAGTAGAACATTTGTTTACTTAGTGTGTTTTCTAGAGGTTTTCTCTCTTCTAATTATCTAGTTTTAGCACCATGTTGAGATGAGGCAAAAACAAAAGGAATGTTGACTCACATGATCAACTGTGACCTGACTGGTAATTTGAACTGAAAATCCCTCTTTACCAGTCCAGGACCCTACAGAAACCACTAATTAGTTGATTAGCCAGCAGACTGATCATGATGAAGTAAAAAGGCTTGAACAGTGCACAGTGGTAGTGAGGGTTCTTCTGTTTCTTTTCATTTAATTTTGCTTAACAACTTGTTAATTCTTAGCATGAATACCGATAAGGACTCTTCTGTTGAATGCTAGCATTTGAGATACAGCCAAAGAAAAGTTTGAGTCAGGCAAAAAAAAGCAAGAGAACAAAAAGACAAAGGAAAGAGAAAGGTATGTGTTTGGCAGCAGGGAACAAAAAAAATGAAGAGCCACTAGAAGAGATTAGTGTTGACAGGAAATGAAAATGTCCTTTTTGTTCCAGCCATTTGTTCTCGTTTCCATTGGCTGGTTGGTTGGAGCTTGGACAGAAGAACAAAAAGCCTTAAAATAGAGGAGTAAGAAGAGAATATCATACATGTCAACCTATATGGAATGTCCGTATTTTATACAGATTTGATTCAATAAACGTAGTATACGGGCGTACAAATAAAGTTATACGGATTCTTTAAAAAAACTTCAATATTTATTTAGAGCTATAATCAATTCCCACGATGATAAAAGAGTGCATAACATTTACAAACGTACTGTACACCACAGAAAGCACAGACAGACAGTAAAGAGTCTTATGAAATCGTGCGTTATCTTGTGGTAGCGAGACTTTGTTCCACTTCTGATCATGCGCACACTGCATTGCGAGAATCCCGCCAACCGTGAAGTAATATTTTGTTTGAAACGCGTATTTCCACCTGAGCGAGTTTCAATAGCGACTGAAAAGATTCTGAATGGGCACTCTGGCAAAGAAATTCAAAACACAATACAGCAGTAGGTTTCTCCCTGTCTAGTTCATGTATAGTATGTACTAGTTGGCACAAAAGAAAACTAAACACTACCAGAAAAAATGGACCTTTCATATCCTGTGCCCCTTACACTTCAGTGAATTGGCTTTTCTGCCACACAACTTTGAATTACATTTCATTCCCCATATTACTATAAATAAAAAGCCATAACCTCTGCTAATCAGTCTGGTTACTTTCAAACTTCATGCCGCTAAATCAGCCAAACCATCACCACTTCTCATCCTTCGAACACCCTTCAGTCACATGACTCTTCTGTCCATCTTTTGCCCAGCATGGCAGTGGTTTACTTCTTACCTGGAGGGACAGTTGTATCCGGTTGGCATGCCGATGATCCACATGTACTCCCTGCAAAAATTCCACTGGTGTACTTCAAGGCTCAATACTTGGTACTCTTCTGTTCTCCCTTCATACCCATTGTCTCAGTGAAGTCAGAGGCTCTTTCATATTACTTGCCTTTTCTGTCATGTGTACCTCATGATCATAAATACTGTGTATCTTTTGTTATAAGTGTGTGGATGAACCAAACACTGTTTAGAAGAGTTTATAGGTTTAAAATACACAGGGATGTTGTGCTTGGAAAAAACCCTTTGGAAATTCTCTGAAAATCCAAGATGATGGTTTCTTCTGATATTGCAATCCATCTCATCACCTCTAGCTGCTTTATCCTGTTCTACAGGGTCGCAGGCAAGCTGAAGCCTATCCCAGCTGACTACAGGTGAAAGGCAGGGTACACCCTGGACAAGTCGCCAGGTCATCACAGGGCTGACAGACACAGACAACCGTTCACACTCATTTCACACCTACGGTCAATTTAGAGTCACCAGTTAACTTAACCTGCATGTCTTTGGACTGTGGGGGAAACCGGAGCACCCGGAGAAAACCCACGTGGACACGGGGAGAACATGCAAACTCCGCACAGAAAGGCCCTCGCTGGCCACAGGGCACAAACCCGGACCTTCTTGCTGTGAGGCGACAGAGCTAACCACTACACCACCATGCCGCCTTTATTGCAATCCATTTTCTTTGAATTTCTAAACATATTTTTGTGTTTTCTGTGTGTTTTAATAAAGGCCTACTCTTGCTAGCCACACTGTTTCAATACTTGTTTAATGTTATGTTCCTTGTATCTGGCTTCAGAATGCATGGATACAGTACGGATCACTCCCAGGTTATGCTCTCATGGATAGTGAGAGTCAATCATGATGTACTGGTTGGTGTGGGTGGGCTTCCGGTATAACTTAAAATAGAGGATTCACCCTTCTCCCTCCTTGATAACACAGTCTAGAAATAGAAGTGTTATGGGTGACAAGATGTGGTGAGTAGGATCCAAAAGCAGAAACACAAACCAGAAAATCCAATGAATAAAAAAAAAGATTTAAAGTCCAAGAGAATAAATGAACAAAAATAGCAACATAGTCCAGAAAAAAAACTGTAAACAAAAAACATAGCACAAAAACATGAAAAAATGGCAAGACGAGAGTGCAAAAACTGTAGCAAAGAATCCAGGAAGCAAAATGGCACAGAGCCACCATGAGAAACAGACAAAAACATTCTGGTAAAGTCCCCTTCTGAGAACAGCCTATTTATACACAGCAGACCAGACAAGGAAGTGAATGCTGGCAAGATGGAAGTCCCGTCCTGGATCCGGATTACGCTGAGCTGGGAGACAATAAATCTCCGGAGTGGAAGTCTGGGGCGGATCATAACAGGAAGTTTGTTCTAGCTCATTTCCTCTCCAGTGAACTTGATGTTTCTGTGCACTGAATGTTTTTGTGCAGTGTAATCTGTCAAAGGGACTATTTCATGGCTCTTAATTTTCACCCATGTGTCATCCACATACCTAAACCAGAGGCTTGGGACATCACCCTTGTAGGTGTTCAATGCCTCTTCCACATCTTCAATGTAGAACTTGACCACAATAGGACACACTAGCGAACCAATGGCACATTTTCTCACAGTTTCCTCTGGCAAGCACAATTCAGTGACCTCTAATGTAGTCATGTGTCTTTAACATCTCATGTCATGTCCTGATCATGTGACTACCTTGTGTGCATTTTTCTCAGAGTTTCTTCCTGTCACACTTTTACAACTGATTATCATCATCCTTTGGTCTCAGCCCAAATTCTTTTGAGGAACCCCTCACCACACCTCTCTGTCCACTCTTGCTGTGCTGAGATCCTGCACATGAATCCTGGTGTCCTTTGACAAATCATTGGGAAAGTGACCTTCCTTGATCTAACTGGGCAGTTGCTTGGGCTACACAGTAGTAGGTGTGATATTGCTTCCTCCTTAGCTTGAAAGCATTGCCCACCAAAGAGCACTCTTCTTTGCCTGAATCTTAAGGAAACAGGCTGTAGATCCCAATATACTGTATCTCTTCCAGGGTGCTGTGAGCAGACCAATGAATGCTTTGGATGCAGCGTAGAAGGTTGGTGTAAGTTCAATCTAGTCATTGCTGTTGTTTGATTGTCAATGTCCAGGTCTCAGCTCCATAGAGAAGAATGGGTTTGATGACTGATTTGAACAGGTCAACCTTCAAGTTTATATCAAGGTTAGAGTGCTATATTTTGTCAAGGGAATTACAGGCCTTCCAGGCCAGTGCCTTCATTCATCCCATCTCATTATTTCTAGCCGCTTTATCTTGTTCTACAGGGTTGCAGACAAGCTGGAGCCTATCCCAGCTGACTACGGGCAAAAGGCGGGGTACACCCTGGACAAGTCGCCAGGTCATCACAGGGCTGACACATAGACACAGACAACCATTCACACTCACATTCACACCTATGGTCAATTTAGAGTCACCAGTTAACCTAACTTGCATGTGTGTGGACTGTGGGGGAAACCGGAGCACCCGGAGGAAACCTACATGGACACGGGGAGAACATGCAAACTCTGCACAGAAAGGCCCTCGTTGGCCACGGGGCTCAAACCCAGACCTTCTTGCTGTGAGGCAACAGCGCTAACCACTACACCATCGTGGCCAGTGCCTTATGGAATTTAAAATCTTTATAGGAATCCATTATTAAAGAGCCCAGGTACTTGAAGTCTTCAACTTGTTAAATTTCCTTAAAGATAGAGAAGTTATGGGTGTTGGATCCACGGTAGTGGAGATATATTCTGTCTTGTCTTCATTACAATAAATCCCAACGAGGGAATAATGGCATTTGGATGAACACCAAAATGTCTTTTTTTTAATTGTCCAGTGATTCCAAATAAGCATTTTTAAACATAAAGGAGGGACTGTAGCACAACTGAACACCACTATCCATTAGATCATTGGATGTTGGTGATTGTGAACCTGCCTACACCTCACCTAAGGATTATATCTTAATAGGTAGTACTTAAAAAAAAGTTTTAAATAGGACATTCAGACTATTTTAGGACATTTGAAGTGCTGTCCACAGGGATATATAACAGCTACACTCATCCAGTACACAGTGATTGTGTGTCATTTTTCAAAAACATTTCATTTTCAGTAAACCAACACACCAGATTCATGTGAATGGCTAGGACATAAGATATGATTAACACAATCAGCAATAATCAGATTTCTAAACAAAAAACACCCTAAAACTTAAACACAAAAATGTTTGTATTTAAATATTTGTGATGTCTTTTGCATTTCTAGGACTAATTTGTTGGTTGCTGCTGTATTAGTTTCTTATTCCTGTCCACAGCTGTGTGCCATGCTGATATCACAGGGGGACAATTTTATTGCCAACATCATAGTGTTTAACAGGAGAAAAAAGCTTTTATTCTCACTCACCATTTTCCTGCAAAATTCAATATCACATTAATGAGAAATCTAATCGAGAACTGGTGAAGACATTGGCACACATTTTGGACTCATTCTAAAAGAATGCAATGCACCCAGCTTTTTGACACAGTTGTGCTGAGGCAGAGATTTGGTTCAGCTAGCAGTCTATGAGATGGTGAGGGTGTTGGTGTTAACCAGAACATTTTAGAAGCTGATCTGTTTAAGCAGAGTGTATAGATGATGAGTTTGAAATACTGAAGGACTGAAGTGCAGTTGTATCATTGTATCACACCTACTATCAGCAGGTAGTCGAACAGCATTGTGGGTAAAGTCAAAAGCCTTTAATCAAAATGAAAATAGACCAGCATGCTGATGAAATGCATGAACAAGCTTGCTGATACTGAAAGAACTGAAGGAAGATGCGATTGTTATCCCTGACTATGGTGCTGAAAGAAAAAGGATTTGCAGCACCACTGTTGCTACTGTTGTTGATTAGAAAAAATACTCACTTTCAATGAATAAATACCTTTTATGACTTCAGTGAATAAATACCTTTTATGACTGAATGGATGCCTGTTGTTGGATCATGGCTGATGTCTGTGATGCTAACTTGATCCATCTCACCGCTTCATACATGGTCTTCTGATATCCCAGTGCATCATCTGATTAGTATCCAGACTGATTATTTGAAAACAAACTGGATGTTTGATATTTTTGATTAAGGATATGAGGCACTAGCCTGGCAAGCCAGACTATAACATGAAATGTACAAGCAAAAATACTTTCTGCCACTAGGTAGGGTTGTCTAGTTCACTATGCTAATGGGGCACACCTTTCTATGCTTTGATATCCGGCCTACAGGTTTTACGATGAATGCGTAAAATGGGCTTCTCCTGTTTTAAAAACCAGCAGCCGCCACTGGTCCTAGGATATTTTTTTTCTGTGTCTTCACAAAATTCAGTTTTCTACATTGGCAAACTAGTCCTAGGAGGGTTTTTTTTCTGTGTCTTCACAAAATTCAGTTTTTACTGAAGACTGAAGAGCAGTAATTATCAAAAACATGTTGACATATGTAAACGGTATGGCCACCATATACCAGTCAGTCATTATTTACTTAGAACTTTGATCTCCCCCCCCCCAAATCTGTCTCTCTGAGTTACATGTTGGTCCTGGGATTGAGATGCTGGCCTCTTCTGCCCCTCGGACCTGCTTGATCCATCCTGGTGCCCTGTGTCTGGTCGGAGTTTTATCGCACCGCTCCTGTGAAGGACGGCCCCATGAGGACAGTTGAGGGTTATACCTGGAGGATGCTCTGGACTCTTACAGTAATGCTTTTATGGCTGAGGACTACAGTTGTCTTGCTAACTTTAGGACTGCAGTTATCATGAACAGTTTTGCACTCAAGTTTCCATCAATGAAGAGTTATAACATCAACGAAACTGTCCTCATGTTAAAACTGTTAATATTATAGTCAGGCTGTCTGTTGTTGCCCAAATGAGGATGGGTTCCCTTTTGAGTCTGGTTCCTCTCGAGGTTTCTTCCTCATGTCGTCTGAGGGAGTTTTTCCTTGCCACCGTCGCCACAGGCTTGCTCATTGGGGATAGATTAGGGATAAAATTAGCTCATGTTTTAAGTGGTTCAAATTCTGTAAAGCTGCTTTGCGACAATGTTTATTGTTAAAAGCGCTATACAAATACATTTGACTTGATTGCGTGAAGTCACAAAAAAACTTGAAATGCATATTCAATGCAACTAAACATTATGAGGTGGTTTTCAATGTTTAGGGTGTGATAAAGGGTGGAGTTTAATCAAATTGCCCTTTCTCAGGGACCAAAAGATTGAGAGAAATGTGGTGTGCTGCTTTCTTTTATGGTAATCTGTAAATGTGCATTTTGTTCTTTGTAGAGCAATCTGTTTCTTGGAAATTTCTTCCATTACACATCCCGAATGAACAGCAGTTAAAATGCTTGAATAGCAAGTACCATGAAAAGCCAGCGGCATCTCTACCTTCTTCCCTGGAAGACTCGTTGTATGAAATGACCAGCTTGCATCAAATAATGTTCGAGAGAAAGGAGCAACAGGAACATCAAGCTCACTGTGGTGAGCTCTCATTTCACATTTTCACATTTTCAAAATTGCTTTTCTTTGACACTGGATGTCTTCTTGCTCCCGGTCTTTAAAATACCATTTTCCATATTTAGCTCCACTATTTACCTGGCTTATTAAATGTATAATGTCATGATCCGCCCCAAACTTCCACTCCGGAGATTTACCATCTCCCAGTTCAGCAGAATCCGGATCCGGGATGGGACTTCCATCTTGCCGGCATTCACTTCCTGGTCTGCTCTGCTATGCATAAATAGGCTGTTCTCAGAAAGGGACTTTGCCAGGATGTCTTGTCTGTTTCTCATGTTGTCTCTGTGCTATTTTTTGCTTCCTGATTTTTGCTCTTTGTTTTGCCTAGTCTTAGCCGCAGTTTTTTGTACTCATGTTTTGTCATTTTTTCCCTTGTTTTTTGCCCTATGGTTGTTGTCTGAACTATTTTTCATGTTTTTTTTCATATTAGTACCTTCTATTTGTCTACCTTGTTGTTGTCTGGATTATTTTTGCTATTTTTGTTTGTTGACTTTTTTTTTTTTGCTTTAATTAAATCATTTTTTATTCATTGGATTTTCTGGCTTGTGTTCTGCTATTGGATCCTAACTCCCCACATCTCACCACCCTTAACATATAAGCTAAGAGATAGCTAGCTATCCATCCAGCCAGTGAGCTAATTGCATCACCTTTTTGTGTACAGTCCCCTCTGAAACTATTGGAACAGCAAGGCTTATTATTATTTTGCTAGATACTGAAGACATTTAGTTTGGCACCAAAAGATGAATATGATGATAGGTCAGAATTCCAGCTTCCGTTTCCTGTTTAATACATCTAGATGTAAATATCTTAGAACATGGCGCTTTTGGTGGCAGGCCACAAAATCTTTAGGTGGGCAAAAGTATGGGAACAGCTCAACATCTCTAGCCGCTTTATCCTGTTCTACAGAGTTGCAGGCAAGCTAGAGCCTATCCCAGCTGACTACGGGCGAAAGGCAGGGTACACCCTGGACAAGTTGCCAGGTCATCACAGGGCTGACACACAGATACAGACAACCATTCACACTCACACCTACGGTCAATTTAGAGTCATCAGTTAACCTAGCCTGCATGTCTTTGGACTGTGGGGGAAACCAGAGCACCCAGAGGAAACCCACGCAGAGAACATGCAAACTCTGGGCTCGAACCCGGACCTTCTTGCTGTGAGGCGACAGCACTAACCACTACACCACCGTGCCACCCCGTATTGGAACATATAGTCTGAAAATAAGTAGGACAACTAACACTGTATGGCCACATGATGTGACACAATCAACCCGTTGCCAGAGTTCTACTCTGGGATCCCGAAGCGAAACACGAGGTCAGTTGGCTTTGCAGAATCTTCAGCGCTGTCCTTGAAAGGGACACCAGCTTACCGGGGGATCACGTTAAGGTGGTCATGCTCAAACAGCAGGTCTGGCACAAGATATCAAATCAAGTCACAAGCTCCCTGGACAATGACTGAAATAACACTTAATATTTGGTTGCATATCCCTTGCTTGTGATAACTGCATCAATCTGGTGACCACTGAAATCACTAAACTGTTGCATTCTACTTTTGTGATGCTTTTCCAGGATTGTACCACAGCTTCTTTCAGTTGGTGTTTGTTCTGGTTCTTCAGTCTCCTCTTCAGGAGGTCAAATGCTGCTCAGTTGAGTTAAGATTTGGTGATTGACATGGCTAGGCCCAACCTTTCCAGTTTTCCCCTGATGAAGCACTTTGTTCTGTTGGCAGTTTTGGTTCATTGTTTTAGTGCATGATGAATTTCCTCTCAATTAGATTGGCTGGATTTCTATGTGATAGACAGAATGTTTCTGTAGACTTCTGAATTCATTCTGCTGCTACCATAATGCATTACATCATCAATAAAGATAAGTGACCATGTTCCAAAAACAGTCATGCAAGCCATGACACTACCTCCACCGTGCTTGACCATTGAGTTCTTATGTTTTGGATCATGAGCAGATCCTTTCTTTCTGTACATTTTGGCCTTCCCATAACTTTGGTAGAGGTTACTCTTGATTCCAGAACTTTTTTTTTGGCTCATCTCAAGTCTGGTCTTCTGATTCTTACTGCTGTTTGCATCGCATCTTGCAGTACGGCCTCCATATTTCTACTCTGAAAGTCTCCTTCAAAGGATTGTGATACCTTCACCTGTGCCCACAGGTGTTTGTGATGTCACTGACTGATGTTTTGGGTATTTTTCTTGACAGATATCAATGTTTCTGACATCAAATATTGTTTTCCTTGGCAGACCTACTGAATGTCTGGTTGTAAGTACACCAGTGGTTTCTTTCTTTTTCAGGACAATCCAAATTGTTTTATTGGCTACGCCTGATGCTTGGGCAATGGCTCTAATTGATTTTCCCTCTTTTCTCGGCTTTTCAGCTGCAATGTAGATATCACCTGAGTAGTATAGTGGCTGCCAGCAGTGCCTTTGTAGGCCTTCGACTTGGCCATGTTGAGCTGCGTCCTTTGCAATTCAGCTATTCAGCTGCAAAAATAAGAAGCTTTTATTTGTTACACATACACTGAAGCACAGACTTAAGCACACAGTGACATTCCTCCTCTGCATTTAACCCATCTGAAGCAGTGAACACACACATGCACACACAAGTGAGCAATGAGCACACATACCCAGAGCAGTGGGCCACTATGCTACAGCACCCGGGGAACCTTTGCTCAAGGGCACTTCAGCCCAACCTTGAGTCTGTGCTATGTTAACCTAACCACACGTCTTTGGATTCTGGGGGAAACCGGAGCACCTGGAGGAAACCCACGCAGAGAGAACATGCAAACTCCACACAGAAAGGCCCCTGTTGGCCACTGGGCTCGAACCCAGAACCTTCTTGCTGTGAAGAAGTAGTGCTAACCACTACACCACTGTGCCACCAATAAGAAAGGATGATTAGCCACTCTATCATTACATCACAAACATCTGGAAGTCACATGTCCCAATATTTTTGATCACCTGAAATGTGGATGGGCTTAAATTAAAGATGCAATGTCCTGAGTTGTTTAACACATTTAGATACACATATCAGGAAATGTAAGCTTGACTACTGGGCTATCATAATCTCTTTTATCTTTTGATCTCAAATCCAAATGTCTTCAGTATATCGCAAAAAACAAAAGAATTGGCCTTGCTGTTCCAAAATGTTTAGAAGGAACTGTATCTCTCTCTCTGTTACTCTCCTGATCTTTCCCTGTTGTGCTGTCTGTATTTGCTTGGTTGTCAACTTGTGTTATACTATCCTTTTTACATTATTTGAAATGGTTTAGCCACTGGGTGGCACGGTGGTGTAGTGGTTAGCGCTGTCGCCTCACAGCAAGAAGTTCCAGGTTCGAGCCCCGTGGCCGGCGAGGGCCTTTCTGTGTGGAGTTTGCATGTTCTCCCCGTGTCCACGTGGGTTTCCTCCGGGTGCTCCGGTTTCCCCCACAGTCCAAAGACATGCAGGTTAGGTTAACTGGTGACTCTAAATTGACCATAGGTGTGAGTGTGAATGGTTGTCTGTGTCTATGTGTCAGCCCTGTGATGACCTGGCGACTTGTCCAGGGTGTACCCCGCCTTTCGCCCGTAGTCAGCTGGGAGAGGCTCCAGCTTGCCTGCAACCCTGTAGAACAGGATAAAGTGGCTAGAGATAATGAGATGAGATGAGATGAGATGAGGTTTAGCCACTGTCGACTTGCACACTTTCACTTGCCTTCCAGGTTAGAATTATTGATCAGCTAAGGACCAGTGACTTGATATCAAATGTGCCACACAATTTCTCTCTCCTCTCCCTCCCTCTCTCAACTGTAACCCACTGAATGCCAGGTATTTCACACACTCATCAATATACAGTGGTGCTTGAAAATTTGTGAACCCTTTAGAATTTTCTATATTTCTGCATAAATATGACCTATAACATCAGATTTTCACACAAGTCTTAAAAATAGATAAAGAGTACCCAGTTAAACAAATGAGACAAAAATATTCTACTTAGTCATCTATTTATTGAGGAAAATGATCCAATATTACATATCTGTGAGTGACAAAAGTATGTGAACCTCTAGGATTAGCAGTTAATTTGAAGGTGAAATTAGAGTCAGGTGTTTTCAATCAATGGGATGACAAGCAGGTGTGAGTGGGCACCCTGTTTTATTTAAAGAACAGGGATCTATCAAAGTCTGATCTTCACAACACGTTTGTGGAAGTGTATCATGGCACGAACAAAGGAGATTTCTGAGTACCTCAGCAAAAGCATTGTTGATGCTCATCAGGCAGGAAAAGGTTACAAAACCATCTCTAAAGAGTTTGGACTCCATCAATCCACAGTCAGACAGATTGTATACAAATGGAGGAAATTCAAGACCATTATTACCCTCCCCAGGAGTGGTCTACCAACAAAGATCACTCCAAGAGCAAGGCATGTAATAATCGGCGAGGTCAAAAAGGACCCCAGGGTAACTTCTAAGCAACTGAAGGCCTATCTCACATTGGCTAATGTTAATGTTCATGAGTCCACCATCAGGAGAACACTGAACAACAGTGGTGTGCATGGCAGGGCTGCAAGGAGAAAGCCACTGCTCTCCAAAAAGAACATTGCTGCTCGTCTGCAGTTTGCTAAAGATCATGTGGACAAGCCAGAAGGCTATTGGAAAAATGTTTTGTTGACAGAGGAGACCAAAATAGAACTTTTTTGTTTAAATGAGAAGCATTATGTTTGGAGAAAGGAAAACACTGCATTCCAGCACAAGAATCTTATCCCATCTGTGAAACATGGTGGTGGTAGTATCATGGTTTGGGCCTGTTTTGCTGCATCTGGGCCGGGATGGCTTGCCATCATTGATGGAACAATGAATTCTGAATTATACCAGTGAATTCTAAAGGAAAATATCAGGACATCTGTCCATGAACTGAATCTCAAGAGAAGGTGGGTCATGCAGCAAGACAACGACCATTAGCACACAAGTCGTTCTACCAAAGAATGGTTAAAGATGAATAAAGTTAATGTTTTGGAATGGCCAAGTCAAAGTCCTGACCTTAAAGGAACAGTCCACCGTATTTCCATAATGAAATATGCTCTTATCTGAATTGAGACGAGCTGCTCCGTACCTATCCGAGCTTTGCGCGACCTCCCAGTCAGTCAGACGCAGTCAGACGCACTGTCACTCCTGTTAGCAATGTAGCTAGGCTCAGTATGGCCAACAGTATTTTTTGGGGCTGTAGTTAGATGCGACCAAACTCTTCCGCGTTTTTCCTGTTTACATAGGTTTATATGACCAGTGATATGAAACAAGTTCAGTTACACAAATTGAAACGTTGTGATTTTCTATGCTATGGAAAGTCCGCACTATAATGACAGGCGTACTAACACCTTCTGCGCGCTTCGGCAGCGCATTGATATCTGAGCTCCGTATCAATGCGCTGTCGAAGCGCGCAGAAGGTGTTAGTACGCCTGTCATTATAGTCATATAGCACCCGCTTACCAGCAGGAACCATGGAGTGGGTCCAGTGCCACCGCCCGGCGTCGCTGGATCAGGCAGTCGAGCTGGCGGAGGATCATCTGGCGGCTGTCCCGGCGGCAGGACAGCAGATGACTGGCAGCGGCACCTCGAACATCTGAGGGCCGTCCTTAGGTCGCTGAGGCAAGCGGGGCTCACAGCCAACCCAAAGAAGTGTGCGATTGAGTGGGTGGAAGTACGGTATCTGGGCTTCCACTTGGGCAACGGGCAGGTGCGTCCCCAAATTAATAAGACGGCAGCAATTGTGGCCTGCCCAAGGCCCAAGACCAAAAAGGGGGTGAGACAGTTCCTGGGGCTGGCTGGCTATTATCGTAGGTTTATACCTAATTATTCGGACGTCACCAGCCCGCTGACTGATCTCACTAAAAAGGGGGCACCAGATCCGGTTCAGTGGACGGAGCAATGCCAGCGGGCTTTCTCAGAGGTAAAGGCTGCACTGTGTGGGGGGCCACTTCTACACTCCCCTGACTTTTCTCTCCCTTTTATGTTGCAGACCGATGCGTCGGACAGAGGGCTGGGGGTGGTTTTGTCCCAGGAGGTGGAGGGGGAGGACCACCCGGTCCTGTATGTCAGCAGGAAGCTGTCAGTGCGTGAGGGGCACTACAGCACAATAGAGAGTGTTTGGCCATCAAGTGGGCGGTTCTCACCCTCCGGTACTACCTGCTGGGGCGCCCTTTCACCCTCTGTTCAGACCACGCGCCCCTCCAGTGGCTCCACCGCATGAAAGATGCGAATGCGCGGATCACCCGTTGGTATCTGGCACTCCAACCCTTTAATTTCAAGGTGGTCCACAGGCCAGGGGCGCAGATGGTCGTGGCAGAGTCGGGCGGTGGGGGTATGTGGCAGCGGGGGCGTGGTCAAGCGCCGGTCTGTGACAGGAGGGCGGAGTCAGGGAAGGTAAGTGGCAGAATCACTACACCTGAGAGCAATTAACCTGTGTTTGTGTGTCTTCCCAGTGACCGCGCCCTATATGAGGAGGGAGAGCGAGAGCGGAAGGGTCTCATCCCTGAACCAGCCGCCGGTTGTGTGTGTGTGTGTCTGTGCGAGATTGATTATTGTTAGACTGAAAAGTGTGGCAATAAAGCCAAGTGATAAACCTGATCTCTGTCCTGCCTGTCCTACCCACACATAGGGATAGGCCGTAAGGTGAACCCCGTTTTCGTTTCATCTCGCTCCGACGTCTCCGAACTATGAAATATTTATTTTAAAACTAAGAATGAGTACTAGAAAGTGTGGCGAAAAAAGTTCTCACCTTATAATCCTGTCAATTCCTCGCACCGAGCGATCGCGTGGCGAACTATTTTCCTCTAAAAATGACGTGTCGGGACATCACGTGACTGGTCTGGACCAATCGCGTTGCCGATTTTTGACCACAGATCAGCTGACAGCTTGCGTAATTACAGTCACATTAGTAGAAAAAGTCTCAAACACCCTCCAAAGTGGGTGAAATGTCTTCTAAGTCCTAAATAGTGCTTTAAATACATCACTAAGACAATATTGCATATATGTGGTATATTGAAGTGTTTATATTATTAGAATAAAAATAAATTTTTATTATCACCATTATTATAGTACAAAATATGGTGTAATGGTCTATGACTAGGACCATTCATGTATTCATTCTCTTAGGTTATTAACTATAAAGTACTGATCAACCATAAAACAATTTGCTTGAAAAACAGACCTACAATGTTACACAGGCAGTAATGCAATAGAGTATTGACTCGTGATTGTGGGCTATACACACCATGGATTAGCCATAAAATGGCATATATAATATATAGGCAATGCGTGTGATTTCAGATCAAGATTTAAGAAATTGTGCAGGAAGGAGGAGAGTCCATAGGAATAATAATACACAATAATAATAATACAACCTATATATAATATTGCAGTTCTATTGCTCAGTTCAGAGGCACAATGGCAGGGATTCAAGTATTCACTACCTATGCAGTGGCACAGTAGAGGTAGGTAAACGCACTAGGCAGCACTATGCACCTGCAGCAGTGGCAACAAGGAAGATGCAAGACTGAGTCATCATACAACAGAACTATGTGGCAAATTGCAAACTTTAATAGAAAATGTAAACAACAAAACAGTGATATATACACATTACAAATGCAAATTTATATATACACACAAAAAATTATATATATATATATATATATATATATATATATATATATATATATATAAGTCCTGTGGCACGGTGCAAAAAGGCAGGGGTCAGCATCCAGGCAATGACCTAGGTGTCAGTGACGGAGAAAGAGAGAGGGGGGGAAGACACACACACACAGTGCTGTGACTAATTGTCTTCACATTGAACAGTAGCAAGTAGCATTCTATGGTCATGTATGAAAAGTTAGTACATGGCTTACTTGTCCTTCTCTTGTCTAGCAGGCTCATTCAGAAATCTGGTGTACTGCTGGTAGCAGCTCTTGTGGTACTGCACCTCCAGAGCCACACAGTCTTTGTCCTTAATGTGTACCAGAATACTGTGGTCATCTTTAGTCTCAGCAGCAGTCTGCAACTTGCCTTGCCAGACAGAAAGACATGCTTATTACCACGTAGGAATTTAAGTTTGCCAGTAGCATATTCACATAAAGGCACACATATGTTACATGCATACAAACATTGAAACATAACATCCATGCATGCAAACACACTTGCAGAGGGAGATAGCACTGTAGATAGTCATCAGTGATAGTGACCCTTTGTGTGTGTGGGGGCAGGGGGGTTGATCATTGATTGTGACCCTTTGTGTGAGTGTGTGTGTGTGTATGTGGGTGGGTGGGTGGGGGGGGGTTTGCTTACCTGCTGTTAAGGTCTCAGCTTTTGAAAGAGCTTCCCTTTGTCTTTTGCCTCCCTTTAAGACGAATTTGAGGGTTTTTTTTTTACATATAATGCACAGGGCAGGAAGGACGGGACCTGAGCTGGACATAGGCAGTGCTGACCTGGATCTAAGACTCTTAGTGCTGCCTGATGTTGAGGGGGCAGCTTCGGGGGGTCTTGCGGCGTCTTGAGTTTCATTTCCCCCTTCTTTCTCATGCACCATACGCTTTCCCGCTCGTTCAATAGCAAGTTTGTCCGTAAACCTGCGGTAACATGCAGGGTGGAAGGCAGCATCCTCGGGTATCTTGTCAAACTCTAAATCTAAACAGTGTTTGTAGTTTTCGGCTACTCTCCTGTTCTCACCGCTCAACTGCAGCCACTGTCGGATACTGTCCCGGTATGTATTCCACCGTTTGAAGGTAAATTCCTGGGTCACTCCGTGCTTCACAGAAGCTATATGCATATAGCACTGCTTACGTGCAAGAAGTTTTCTCCTTTTTGCCGTTATTTCCAAACTTTCCTCTCCTCCACTGCTGCTAGACGAGGCTGTGGCGGCTGCCATGTTGGTCTCTTGTTTACGAAATGGGGCTATGTCAGCAACCATGGAACCTGTTCTGTAGCGAAATCTTATTCTGCGGTGCCAAAATATCATTCCACGCCGATGACATTAGTTCGCTTTTTCAAGCCTTCGTGCGAAAAATTGACAGCATTACAAGGTGAGAACTTTTTGATGACATCATTTCATAATACGTCCATTTTTAAGAATTGGATATTATGTAGTTCGGAGACGTCGGAGCGGAATCTTGTTTCTGAAAGACTTTTCGGGGTTCACCTTACGGCCTAGGAGTCCTACATTCCTGTTTCATGGACTGTAACGGATTTGCTTATTTAGTAATTTTAATACAGAATTTACTTTGAAATTATAATCAGACACTCCAATGCCCCCCTTAAAAAAAAAATCGGCCATGAAAAAGGCGGCATCCGCCAAAAGGTGCGCTGGTTGCATCCCTGCAGATACATTGATACATTGTAGATAATAACAATATCTTTGCGTTCTATAAGAACGCAAAGATATTGTTATTATCTACAATGTATCTATTTGCTGGGGATGTTCATGAACATCAAAGCTGCCACTTCGGGTCATTTTGAAAGTGAGTGCAATGTAGACCATAGAAAACTGTGTCACAACATGCCTGTCATGTCAACTTTTTTTTTGGTTTGTTTGTTTTATTGATGGGGTTGTCCCTGAGGATTTTTTTTCAGCAGAGATAAAAACCAGAGGGGGGGATGATCCCCCCATCCCCCCAACAAATCGCACCCAGTGTGTATATATATATATATATATCTCATCTCATTATCTCTAGCCGCTTTATCCTTCTACAGGGTCACAGGCAAGCTGGAGCCTATCCCAGCTGACTACGGGCGAAAGGCGGGGTACACCCTGGACAAGTCGCCAGGTCATCACAGGGCTGACACATAGACACAGACAACCATTCACACTCACATTCACACCTACGGTCAATTTAGAGTCACCAGTTAACCTCACCTGCATGTCTTTGGACTGTGGGGGAAACCGGAGCACCCGGAGGAAACCCACGCGGACACGGGGAGAACATGCAAACTACGCACAGAAAGGCCCTCGCCGGCCCCGGGGCTCGAACCCAGGACCTTCTTGCTGTGAGGCGACAGCGCTAACCACTACACCACCGTGCCGCCCATATATATATATATATATATATATATATACACAGTGATGCTTGGAAATTTGTGAAACCCTTTAGAATTTTCTATATTTCTGCATAAATATGACCTAAAACATCAGCAGATTTTCACACAAGTCCTAAAAGTAGATAAAGAGAACCCAGTTAAACAAATGAGACAAAAATATTATACTTGGTCATTTATTTATAGAGGAAAATAATCCAGTATTACATATCTGTGAGTGGCAAAAGTATGTGAACCTTTGCTTTCAGTATCTGGCGTGACCCCCTTGTGCAGCAATAATTGCAACTAAACATTTCCAGTAACTGTTGATCAGTCCTGCACACTGGCTTGTCGGAATTTTAGCCTATTCCTCCGTACAGAACAGCTTCAACTCTGGGATGTTAGTGGGTTTCCTCACATGAACTGCTTGCTTCAGGTCCTTCCACAACATTGGATTAAGGTCAGGACTTTGACTTGGCCATTCCAAAGCATTACCTTTATTCTTCTTTAACCATTCTTTGGTAGAATGACTTGTGTGCTTAGGGTTGTTGTCTTGCTGTATGAACCGCCTTCTCTTGAGATTCAGTTCAGGGACAGATGTCCTGACATTTTCCTTAGAATTCGCTGGTATAATTCAGAATTCATTGTTCCATCAATGATGGCAAGCCGTCCTGGCGCAGATGCAGCAAAACAGGCCCAAACCATGGTGCTACCACCACCATGTTTCACAGATGGGATAAGGTTCTTATGCTGGAATGCAGTGTTTTCTTTTCTCCAAACATAATGCTTATTGTTTAAACCAAAAAGTTCTATTTTGGTCTCATCTGTCCACAAAACATTTTCCCAATAGCCTTCTGGCTTGTCCACATGATCTTTAGCAAACTGCAGCCAAGCAGCAATGTTCTTTTGGAGAGCAGTGGCTTTGTCCTCGCTACTCTGCCATGCACACCATTGTTATTCAATGTTCTCCTGATGGTGGACTCATGAACATTAATATTACCCAATGTGTGAGAGGGCTTCAGTTGCTTAGAAGTTACCCTGGGGTCCTTTGTGACCTCGCTGACTATTACACGCCTTTCTCTTGGAGTGATCTTTGTTGGTTGACCACTCCTGGGGAGGGTAACAATGGTCTTGAATTTCCTACATTTGTACACAATTTGTCTGACTGTGGATTGATGGAGTCCAAACTTTTTAGAGATGGTTTTGTAACCTTTTCCAGCCTGATGAGCATCAACAATGCTTTTTCTGAGGTCCTCGGAAATCTCCTTTGTTCATGCCATGATACACTTCCACAAACGTGTTGTGAAGATCACAGTTTGACAGATCTCTGTTCTTTAAATAAAACAGGGTGCCCACTCACACCTGATTGTCATCCCATTGATTGTAAAGACCTGACTCTAATTTCACCTTCAAATTAACTGGTAATCCTAGAGGTTCACATACTTTTGCCACTCACAGATATGTAATATTGGATCATTTTTCTCAATAAATAAATGACCAAGTATAAAATTTTTCATCTCGTTTGTTTAACTGGGTTCTCTTTATCTACTTTTAGGACTTGTGTGAAAATCTGAAGATGTTTTAGGTCATATTTATGTGGAAATATAGAAAATTCTAAAGGGTTCACAAACTTTCAAGCACCACTGTGTGTGTGTGTGTGTGTGTGTATATATATATATATATATATATATATATATATATATATATATATATATTAGTGCATCTCAAAAAAATTTAATATTGTGAAAAGTTCAATATTTTCCATCAGTTATTTAAGAAAGTGAAAATGTTATATATTATAGACTCATTACACACAAACTAAAATGTTTCAAGCATTTTTCTCTTTTAATTTTAATCAGTACGGCATACAGTACCAACACATAAAAAAAAAAAAAAACATCTCAAAATATTAGAATATTTCAATTCGAGTTTGAGTAAAACAGTATGAGCACAGTGTATCTCTCGGTCTAGTTCAGTACACACAACCACAATCATGGGGTAGACTGCTGACTTGACTGTTGTCCAGAAGATGATCACTGATGCCCTCCACAAGGAGGGTAAGCCACAAAAGGTCATTGCTGAAAAGGGTGGCTGGAAAAGGTGCACAACCAACAGGGATGGCCGCAGTCTTGAGAGGATTGTCAAGAAAAGTTAATTCAAGAACTTGGGAAAGTTTCACAAGGAGTGGACTGAGGCTGGTGTCAGTGTATCAAGACCCATCACGAACAGACATCTTCAAGAAAGGGGATACAGCTTTCGCATTCCTAATATCAAGCTACTCCTGAGCCAGAGACAATGTCAGAAGTGTCTTATCTGGGCTAAGGAGAGAAAGAAATGGACTGTTGCTCAGTGGTCCAAAGTCCTCTTTTCAAATGAAAGTACATTTTGCACTTAATTTGGAAATCACAGTTCTAGAGTCTGGAGGAAGATTGGAGAGGCACAGAATCCAAGGTGTTTGAAGCCCAGTGTGAAGTTTCCACAGTCTGTGATGATTGGGGTGCCATGTCATCTGCTGGTGTTGGTCCACTGTATTTTATCCAGTCCAAAGTCAACACAGCCATCTACCAGGAGATTTTAGAGCACTTCATTCTTCCATCTCCTGACGAGCTTTTTGGAGATGCTGATTTCCTTTTCGAGCAGGACTTAGCACCTACCCACAGTGCCAAAACTACTACCAAATGGTTTGCTGACCATGATATTACTGTGTTTGATTGGCCAGCCAACTTGCCTGACCTGAGCCCCATAGACAATCTATGGGGTATTGTCAAGAGGAAGATGAGAAACACCCGACCCAAAAATACAGATACGCTGAAGGCCACTATCAAAGCAACCTGGGCTTCAATAACACCTCAGCAGTGCCACAGACTGATCACCTCCATGCCACACCGCACTGATACAGTAATTCATAGTAAAGGAGCCCCAACCAAGTATTGAGTGTATAAATGAATATGCTTTTCAGGAGTTGGACATTTCTGTATTGTAAATCCTTTTTTTTGATTGATCTTAGGAAATATTCTAATAATTTGAGATACTGGATTTCTGATTTTCATGAGCTATAAGCCATAATCATCAAAATTAAAACAAAAAAGGCTTTAAATATTTCACTTTACATGTAATGAATATATAATATATGAAATTTTACCTTTTTGAATTAAATTATAAAAAAAGGAAATTTTTCATGGTATTCTAATTTTTTGAGATGCACTTGTATATAAAAGAGGTCATTGTTGAAGAATGGAAAAAGATTGATGTTTCAAAATGTTGCCAACTTGTTCATTCCATGCCTAGAAGACTTGGTGCTGTCATAAAAAATCATGGAGGCCATACAAAGTACTCGATGTAGTAGTTTTTGTTGTGGGGTATACTCATTTTTGCACCACCCTAATTTGAGTAAAACTGAAAAACGTAATCTAAGTTTATATTATTAACCTTACTTTCACACTATAATTTAAACAGATGTTTAACTTTGTCTTTTCAACATTTTGGAAATTGTTTGTGTTCATTGAGATATTGTTTAAAATGTTACTTTTCAAAGGGGGTGTACTCATTTACACTGAACACTGTATATAAAATACACACGCACACAACACACACAAGTCACTTTATTAGGAACACCTGTCCACCTGCTGTTTTATGCAGTTATCTAATCAGCCAATCTCTTGACAGCAGCTTCAGTTAATGTTCGCGTCAAACATCAGAATGGGAAAAATTGTGATCTATGTGACTTTCAGTGTGGCATGGGTGTTGGTGCCAGATGGACTGGTTTGAGTATTTCAGAAACTGCTGATCTCCTGGGGTTTTCACACACAACAGTCTCTAGAGTTTACAGAGAATGGTGCGGGAAAACAACAAAACAAAACAAAGTGAGTGACAGTTCTGTGGGTGGAAACAAATGCCTTTGTTGATAAGAGAGGTCAGAGGAAAATGGCCAGATTGGTTCAAGCTGCCAGGAAGGATATCGTAACTAATATAATCACTTTTTACAACCGTGGTGTGCAGAAAAGCATCTCAGCATGCAAAAGCAGAAGACCACACTGGGCTCCACTCCTGCAGCCAAGAACAGGAATCTTAGAATCAAGGACAGGTTCCTATTAAAGTGGCCAATAAGGGTATTTTTGTCCCAACCTAATGCCGCTTTTCCACTACAAACGCGGCTGAGCCGTGCCGTGCTGAGTTGAGCTGAGTCGAGCTGAGCGGGGCTGTTGGAGTTGCATGTCGACTACAACCGCGCTGAACCGTGCTGGCTGGAAGTGGGTGGACACATTGGGTGGAGTTAGCGAAAGTGGGTGGACGTCACGTGATGTCGTTAAGCAGCGCAAACAGTGACATCAGTGAGCTTTTAAGCGGTAGTCTCACGACCCGGATAGTAAACAATAAACATGGAGGACATGGAGTCGTTAGTGTTGCTGGTCTTGGTGCTGTGGCTTGTTGTCACCACCAACGCCAACAGATACTGGCAAGAGCGTATAGATGAGACGAGGCGCATAAGGCTTCAAAAATTCTCATAATTCGTAATTCTTCTTCTTCCGGGTTTATGGTGTTTACAGATCCCAGCGTGCTCGCGGGGCATGTGTGGGCATGTGAGGACACTCCTCCTCACCAATCAGTGCACAGGGGAGTGTCTGCTCACGCCCCCAACCTCACTCGGCTCGCTTTGGCTCGCTTCAGCCCCACTCCAAAACCGTGCGAGTTTTAGGGGCTAAGCAGGGCTGAAGCGAGCTGAGTCGTGCTGTTTTTTGGTAGTCGAAACGCGAGCTGTGTCAGGCTGAAGTGAGCTGAAGCGAGCTGAAGTGAGCTGAAAAAGGGTAGTGGAAAAGGGCCATAAGGTAACCTTGCTTTTTGAATGGGACAGTGGGGGAGGGGCAGATGTTAAGATGTATACATGCAAATAAAATGAAATTTCATCCATATAAATTAATCAGAAAGCAGGAAAGAAAAAGAAAGACCATAGGTCTCATTCATCAGTGTGCACAGAATAAGTTTTAAATTTGTGCATGAGCTAGCAGTGTGCACAAGAAAATTGGCATTTATCACATGTTTTGTATACAACAGACAGTGATAAGTCCCCATACACTCTAAATTAGCTGTGCCTGTGAATGGCCACTCTCATTTACATAAAGAAATTCCCACAAATTGCAATACGTGTATGGTAAAAATTTCCCTTTTAAAATTCCAATATCATACTTATTGCAGAAATACTGTCGCATAAAATAAAATAGTTTATTTGGCACTTTCTGAAATGGTTTATCAAAGAATAAAGGAAGCCATCTCTGATACCACCTTGCTGAAGTCAAAGTTGAATGGTGCTGTTCATGGTGATAACATTTAACAAACTTGCCTCTGCATCACAAAAATACCTATACCACAATTAACCTAGAGCCTTTTCTGTTCACATACACAAATTCCTGAAAACGGGCTGATTTTATGGTTATATGTGTGCGCAAATTACAATCTATTCCCCAAATTACAATCAGAAAACCTTTGATGCATTTTTGTTAGCCTCTCTAAAAGGTATATAGAGTTGCTGGCTGAAATCAACTAAAATAGCACTGGGCAAACAAAATCAACTGATGAGCCACTCATCACTCTCAGTAAAGAGGTCCCTGTGGTTTCTCATCCTTTTAACCCTGGTATTCTTCTGCATTCCTCTGTCCTCTCATTCCATTCTTACTGTATGTATCATGATGTTTCAGCTTTCCATATCATAGTACATCTCCATATTAATATACCAGCCCAGCCCAGCTCCTGATCCTCCAATCCTCCAGTGCGTGACTCAGCATGTGACCTGGCAACCATGTTTTAATCATCTGAGCTCACCTCATCAAGCACCTGCTCTTCCACCAATGCTTCATTTACTGCTGATGAACATGCTGTGCAGCAGTCCCACATTCATCATCATTATCATCATCATCATCATCAATAATAGCATCATCACCTTTTCAAATGTCACACCTTTCCAAATTCTAAGGATGCTTTGCAGGACTCATCACCACAGTGTGGAAAAAAACACACACACACACACACACACACACACACACACAGAAAGAGGAGTCCATATTTGATGCAAGAGACAGAAATGAAAAGTTTCAGGTGGAACAGTTAAATGTTTTTTTTTTACTCACTCGCTCACTCATTCAGTGGGTAAAGAAATGAATGAGACCTGGAAATGGGCCAAAGTGTTCAGGCTGATGTTGTTCTTGATTTTTATGTATTTGTACAAAATAAATGTGGCAGAAGGAAATCCTGTGGTTTAAACAATTGTTATGGGGCAAAGAAAGTTCCATATGTTCAAATTTAGATCATTAGAGATTTTGTGGCTATCCTGGCCCTTATAGCCACTTGAGGTTGGGTGTTTATATATATATATATATATATATATATATATATATATATATATATATATATATATATATATAGTCAGTGCTTAAAAGTGGAGCTCCTGATGAGTGTCTGAGCAAAATATTTGCAAGGGCAAAATCCACCTGAAAAGAATAATAATTATATTATAGCATATCACGGGCGTATTTATAGAATATTATAGCATATCACGGGCGATTGCTCTAAGGCAATGAGGGAGGCTCAGCCTCCTCTAAAAATGACAAACATCGTGTAGGATGAATTGCGCTAGGCTTATGTTATAGCCGACCTTATAACATTGCTATTTCAGATCCAGAATCATAGAAATATATGTGCTCAACCCACTACAGTGCGAAATCATTTCGTTATAACTTTCCCCAGTTCGCCTAATGTGTGCGTGAGTTTTTCCCCCTCGTGACAACGCGATGCAGCCCAGCCTCAGTGGACTTCAGTGGCATTTGGGAGCTATGTGCTTTTCAATCTCAAAATGCAAGATGATTATTGGACAAATACTGCGAAAACGCCTGCCCACGGAGTCCCACGGACTCCCAGCCTCAGTGGACTTCAGTGGCATTTGGGAGCTATGCGCTTTTCAATCTCAAAATGCAAGACGGTTATTGGACAAATACTGCGAAAACGCACACTCACGGACTCCCAGCCTCACAGTGGGAGGGACATGGCAAAGCTTTCTGCGAGGAGACTGGTGATTGGTGAAAGCGGCCGGATATTTTCTTTGATTGACAGCTCGTTTCAAATATAGACAGGCAGCAGTGAATTTCAGTTCAGTCCCATGCGGATTCGCAAGTGCTGTGGTGTATTGTAAGAGATCAGCTTACATTTCGATTTCATTCATTACATACGGTTTCCACCAGCTTTTTTAGTTTGTATATATTTTCATTGTAAATAAAGTGTAAATATAGTGTTGTCAAGTTTGGTATCTTAGTTCCAGAAATTTTGTTTATTTGAGTGACTGAACTTGAACTTGAGGGGGCTAGTCAGCTAGCAAGAAAGCTGCGCACGGATGCCAAGCATTGTTGATTTAATTTTGGCAAAGACATTTGCCAGTCTTCCTTTCAAGGAAAAAATTAAAATTAAAGAGCAGGGTAGACCAACGCCTCAAATTGACTTGGTGAAAAACGTAGGGAATAATACTCGTTCCTTTCAGCTCTCCTGGTACGAGAAAGTGAATTGGCTAACAGCAAGTGACCCACATCAACAACAGTAAATAGGCTACTTTAGTAATATGTCATGGATGGACCAAAAATATAGAGTCTATTTAAAATGTTTATGCTGAGTATATTATATTGGAATATATATTTTTCTGGATATGAATTAAACACAGCTACAATTTGGAAAACATTTTTAAACAAAAACACAGCCGAGAACATTTCACACTACAGACCTGGATTAAAAGTGAAGGGTTATCAAAATTGTCAATAAAACATTTCTCAGTCAAAATAAGTAAAATATAGGGAAAGTGTCATTGAATGAAATGTGTGGCACCCAGCTCTATGTTTGGCTCCCCAAGGTCAGTGCTTGTGCCTATTCCAGAACACTCTGCTGTTACTGCTGAGGTTCCTGACAAAGAGCTGCTTTCAATAATGATCAATTTTTAAACAACATGCCACAATTTTAAAATATAAAATGTTAAAATATACCCCCCCAACACCACCATCATGTATATTGGACAGTAGGCTAATGGGCCAAAAGAACCTGTTATTTCACAGTTTGTGACCCTGCCAACAATCAGCCAGATCAGAGGCAAGAGTATGGGCAAAATTGATGTGTTTTTTTCTTTTTTCTTTTAAAATCTGGAAATATCATAACCGACCAGCCTCCCCTGTTTGAAAGACTACCAGCCGCCACTGTAGCATATGATCCATCAATTGTATAGTGTAGTATATTTCACATTGATATATTGCTGCATTGTCTTATGACAGTGAGACCAATAATGAGATATGCATCACAGTTACAGATACATATTTATTCCTTTCTTTGACACTGCATGCCATGTGCCAGAAAGAACACCACCACATTTATTATGGTGTGACTCTGCTGGGTGCCTGTACTACTGGTGAACAGTAGTGAACCAGTGCTTTCACTTTACATTAGTACTGTAGAATTAATATCCAATATCACATTCGATATGTCAAACGGTTGTCTGGTTACATCTGTCACATCCACGTGCGCAGTGCCATTTGGACTAATTACCCTGCACTTGTTCCTGATTGGCATGCAATCACAGTGTGCATATATGTGTGTATGTGTGTGCGCGTAAGGACTCTCAGTAACACACAGACTTTATGAAGTATACACTCTGTACCCTGTGTCTGACATTACCAAGCCTTGTATTTTGTATCACTGACCCTGTTTTGACCCTGTTTGTGTTTTTGGACTGTGAGTATTGTATTCCCTCTGATATCCTGTCTGTGCCACACTCCACCACTGCCTGTTTTTCGACTATGCTTTTGTCTCCGTTTTGGATCTGTTTGCAAGCATGTTTTCAGTAAATCTCTTCCTGCACTTCCATCCATCTATTGCTCTTACATGACAGAAACTGTCAATTGTGCAAGTATTATTAGTCCAGCTAATGGACTAATGAAATTTTTTAACTAGTTGTATCTGAAATTGTCATGAATATTTTCTGTAAAATGTGTTTGTAAATAATCCCACGTTATTTTTTGAAAAGCAAATTAAAAATAAGCACTGGATAAAAAACCATCTATTTTATGCAAATAAAGATACAAATATCGTTGTCTGGTGGTCAAGTATTGATGAGATACATTGCCTTGCACTTATGCTCAGGTTCTCTGTTGTGGTACATGTTTGTTATTCTTACATGCATATGTGTGTCATTCATTCGGTCAAAAGCCATCAAAAATCAGGTTGATGCATTACCATATTCTCTGAAGTATGGGGCTCTGCTCTGCACGCCAGGGGCGATTTCTCAGAGACAACAAGGGAAGCCGAGCTTCCCCTAAAATTCTCTCCTCAAACTGCGGTGTCTACGATGTTGAATTCTCATTAAAACAATAACTTGCATAACATAATATATGCCCAAGATTGTATTTATGTTCATAACTATCCTGTAACTTATTTGAGTGATGTCTGATGAACTTGCAGTTCGCTACGAGAATCACCTTTGCTGCCAGGCTGTAACCTTTCTTATTTCAATGGGCTCTATGGACTGGCAGCAGTGTTGCCAGATTGGGCAGTTTTAAGTGCATTTTGGCGGGTTTTGAACATATTTTGGGATGGAAAACATCAGCAGTATCTGGCAACACTGACTGGCAGCCGGGTATCCATTGCAGTCTACGAGACGGCTCTGAACAGCCAATTTCGGCTAGTTGTTATTGGTTAAAATCAACAAAATCGTCACTTCCAGGGAAGCCGGGCTTCTCTGGGACTAAACAAGACAGTGGGAGGGACAAGAAGCCGGGCTGATAAAGGATTATTGGAGGTAGTGTTTGAAAGACATGAGGAGGGCGGTACTTCGGCGAGGAACACGGAAGCATGATCAGTCAGTCCCTAGCGGATGTTGAGAAAGTGTAGTCGTGTGCCAAAGTGCTGTCCGAATTTCTTTTCATATAAACGTTTCTTCTCATTGATGTCTCTGTACATTACTCTGTAAATAAATGTAAATATTACTCGTTGTGCTCCGTTAACTTTCATCCATTCTATCAGTTTGATCATTTGTGAATTCACTCGTTTATTTCATTTGTAGTTCAATCTGGTTGTAGGCTAGCTTGAGCCTTATTGGGATCTGCAGTGCTAGCTGCTAACAGAAATTGGTGAAGTCTCTGGAAAGCACAACCAGCTAGTATGACAGGGTCACAGACCATTTTCTGGAAAAGGAGCGGAGGGCAGAATTTGTGTATAAATAGTGTTCATGTTCATGAATCTGAAGTATATACACACTTCAGTAATGTTAAGAGAATGGTGGGCTCTGTGTTATAGGTTATACCTGGGTATAATATTCAAGGTTCTGTGTGTTGCATAGCCTACCTGGTTATGAATTTCCAGACTGTGTTGCAGAAGATGTTCAAGGATGTGTTGCACAGCTGAGTGTTGTGTTAAAGACTCTGTGTTGCATATCAGGGTATGATGTTCAAGGCTCTTCGTTGAATAGCCAGTGATTTTTGGATGTTTGATATTTTTGATTAAGGATATGAGGCACTGGCAAGCCAGACTATAACATGAAATATACATGCAAAAATACTTTCTGCCACTAGGTAGGGTTGTCTAGTTCACTATGCTAATGGGGCACACCTTTCTATGCTTTGATATCCGGCCTACAGGTTTTACGATGAATGCGAAAAATGGGCTTCCCCTGTTTTAAAAACCAGCAGCCGCCACTGCTGCATGCACTCCATGATGAGATATCTACCAAACATGGCCATCATTCCTTTCGAGCTAGTCTTGTGGCACCTTTTCCACATTGCCTTTACTCAATACGTCATTCATGAAGACTTTTTATTCTATCGCATAAGCAGAATCTGAGTGTATGAATCCAGTGTTTCATGGTGATCCACAATCTTATCAGTATTTTATTTGTGCATTTAAACATTTAATAGAGGACAAGACTAGTTGTTGTCAGGATAGGCTTTAAATATTATGAAACAAGGGATTTTACTAAAGTGCTGGAATAAACCATGTGATACAAAACAATTAAGTCACTTCTGAATTGTTGAATAATAAGAAATCCCTTTGTAGTGAGTAAAAGTGGTTAATATCACCAAAAATGTTAACATTGAGGAAGCACAAAATGTGATGTCAGAGCAGAAAAATGATTAGCATGTTTTATATGAAGCAATTTTTTTTGCCACTTTTGTGTTTGCTATAATAGACCACTTTTTTTTCCAGTTAGGAGATGTTCTAACATTCCATTTATTTAAGGAGTCTTGGGTGTCTGCACTTTATAACATAAGTGATAAAGAACTAACTTGTCTTACAATGTTCCACAACATTAACCCCACCTATAAACCTTTAAAAAGCAGGTCATGTCATTCAAACATTATCACTGGCAAATCGCTTTGTATCAAAGCCATATCACACAGGCTGTGTAATGTCTTACATTTAGTGCTTAACACTACATTTAAAAAAAAAAATATATATATATATATATATATATATATATATATATATATATATATATGTGTGTGTGTTATTTACCAGCTGGGAGGTCCATATTGTGAAATACCATGACCGAGGTCTTGAAAGTACTGACCGAGGCTCTCTGGGCCGAGGTCAGTATTCAAGGCCGAGATCACATTATTTCACCATGCAGACCGACCTTAAGTTGGTAAATAATATATTTATTTTTTCTTTACCAAATTCTAACAGAAAACGAGAGCGCCCGAAAGAGAAAACCGAGCCAAGGCGAGCCGCCATTTTGAATCCTCATTCACAGCTGTCATGCAAATGGCTTCCTCCTCGCCTCCTCAGTATACAAATGCACTTCCATGGCAGGAAAAAAACTACATTTTGCCACCTATGTAGTCCCCTATTTATACAAAATTGAGTCATTCAGGATTCAGCCATGTTTTTGCTCGGCGTTAGCAACAGTTACAGGTTTTTAGCTTTCTCCTGAAATGTTTTCTTTTATTTCTTCTTCCTCAGGGTAGTAAAACTCGCTTTCGCTGTGAAGACTGTAGTTATCACTATCCATGATGTAAAATTAATGCTGTTCTCCTGATAAATGCAAAAAATAAATGTTGACAAAAATTGCTACTGTTTGTTGTTGTTGTGAATGAGCGAGTCGCCAGAGGTCCGTAACCTGCTCGCTAGCCAATCAGAGCGCAGGATTTGATGGAAACCGGACCACGAAAAAAAAAATAATAATAATTTTATTAATTTGCTAATTTAAATGTCCACTAACCGGAATCTATTATTTTTTTTTTTTTTACTCAAGACAATTTAGTGAGGCATAGAGCTCTGCTTTGCTTCAGCTGCATTTTTAGAGAGATAATTAAGGAACTTGTCTATTATGCTACTGAAAATAAATGATCTGATCCTGACTGATTTATTCTAAAATTAATTTCAAGGTGGCACATTCCCCCCACTGTTTGAATGGTCATGACACCTCACACACCTGTCTAATATCTCCGGTAGCTCTCCATCTCCCGACTCTCCTCCGGCACAGGATTGAGCCCAGCATGGGGCTTAGTAGCTGTGTCTTTAATGATCTACTTATAAAATAAAATAAAAATTAAAAAAGTGGGTTTGCCAGCTGACGCCCACAGCAGCACCACTATGAGATCAGTTCATCCAGCACCTGGAGCATCACAGATCAAGTTGGCATGCTCCATTTAGTGACAATTAACATGCTGTGGATGAATCATATATCTGTGTGTCACTACAGGTTGCACAAGTGCAATGATCTTAATCCGATAAACAGAAAACAGACGTTGAAGATAAATGAGTGGGTGGCTGGATTTGATTAAACACACATGAAAGATGTAGGTTTTGAGAGGTCAAACTGAACAAACTGAAGTGTTGGTGGTTTGAAGGAACCTTCAAAAATTCATGCGTTAAGATGGTGGTACCTTCACAAGCTGGTATCTGTGAATATAACTGATGAAATATAAATGACTCCTGTTAATGGGCAGAAAAAAATTGATGTCTGTTATAGAATTAACATGGTGGGTGGAACAGTGGTGTAGTGGTTAGCACTGTTGCCTCACAGTAAGAAGGTTCTGGGTTCAAGACCAGCAGCTGACAGGGGTCTTTCTGTGTGGAGTTTGCATGTTGTGTCTGTTTTTGATCCTGTTTCCCCCACAGCTCAAAGACATGCAGTCATGTTAACATGGGTAAGCCTCGAGTGAGGCTTAGGTGCCTCACTTGAGGCTTACCCATGTTAACTGCATGTCTTTGTATAGATGACGTTAAAAAAAAAGTCGTCACTATGCCACTTTGCTGCAGTCCAGGTCATGGCACCCCCAACTGCTCTCTGGACTCTGTTAGCGTGGCTGCCCACTGCTCTGGGTATGTATGTGTGTGTGTTCACTACTTCAGATGAGTTAAATGTAGAGAGGAATTTCACAAGTGTACATGTGATGAATAAAGCTCTTCTTTAAGCCAGGATTTTTTTCAGGATCATCCTGTACAGTATGACAAATTATATTCGTAAAAAACTGCTGAATTTGCATATTTTAAATATGGTGCCATGACCTGGACTGCAGCAAAGTGGCATGGTGACAACTTTTTTTTTTCTTTAACATCGTCTATACAAACACATTAAAATTCATTATTCATATATAATTTGTCTCTCAGCTCAGAACAGGATGGAAGCAAATTTGACCCCACATTTAACCTTTAAACCCTTGAATAAAGTCTGGATGAAAATATTTTCATGGCAATAGAAAAAAAATATTTTTGAGACATTTAACCAATTTATAATTTTTAGTATTTTTTTTTTTTTTTTACTATTATTTGGAAATAATTCAAATGGCAGGTTGTTAATTGGGCTGCACATGTTTTCATCCAGAACTGTGCTTCTCTGTTTAGTAATGAAGCAAATTCGTCAGATTAGTACAATTACTGCCAATAAAACTTGTTAATTCTTGAAAGGGTTAGTCAAATGTACAGTTGCTTCAGAAAGTATCCAGACCTCAGATTTTCCATATTATTATAAAATATATTTGGGTGGCATGGTGGTTAGCACTGTTGTCTCATAGCAAGAAGGTTCTGGGTTTGAGCCCTATGGTTGTGGGGGCATTTTGGTGTGGAGTTTGCATGTTCTCCCTGTGTCTGTGTGGGTTTCCTCTGGCTGCTCTGGTTTCCCCCACAGTTCAGACATGCAGGTTAGGTAGAAATACCCAGCCACTGGGGTTGTACAAGTCAGTGTATACTTGGGGCTGGTCTCAAGCCTGGATAGACTGGGGAGGGTTGTGTCAGGAAGGGCATCTAGTGTAAAACCTATGCCAAATCAAATATGCAGGGCAGATCTGCTGTGGTGACCCTGAACGGTAGCAGCTGGAAGAAGAATAATTATATCATAAATTTACAGATTTCTTGTCCTTTAACTTAGACACAGGGCGGCACAGTGGTGTAGTGGTTAGCGCTGTCACCTCACAGCAAGAAGGTCTGGGTTCAAGCCCTGTGGCCAGCGAGGGCCTTTCTGTGTGGAGTTTGCATGTTCTCCCCGTGTCCACGTGGGTTTCCCCCACAGTCCAAAGACATGCAAGTTAGGTTAACTGGTGACTCTAAATTAACCATAGGTGTGAATGGTTGTCTATGTCTATGTATCAGCCCTGTGATGACCTGGCGACTTGTCCAGGGTGTACCCTGCCTTTCGCCTGTAGTCAGCTGGGATAGGCTCCAGCTTGCCTGCGACCCTGCAGAACAGGATAAAGTGGCTAGAGATAATGAGATGAGACCTCGACACAATAATCCACACTGACAAAGCAAAAACATTTTAGAAATTTTGCAAATTTATTTTAAAAAGTGCCTCTCGCCCATAGTCAGCTGGGATAGGCTCCAGTTTGCCTGTGACCCTGTACAGGATAAGCAGCTACAGATAATGGATAGATGGATGGATGGATTTAAAAAAAAGTATTTATTTTTAAATTTCATGTTAAGACTCTTGCTTAAGGCACAAATTGAACTCAGGTTTGTCCTGTTTACTTTGATTATCTTGAGATGTCTCTAGAAATTGACTGGAATCTATCCAATTTGTATAAGGTCTCACTGTGCATGTCAGACCAAAAATACATGACTTCCTAGGAACACTCTTGACTTCTGCAATCAGCCTGCATCAATAAATAGATTGGGGTAAGGTTATAAAACAATTTTTCAGCTTTGAATTTTCCCAGGGGCACTGTCAACTCCATCATTGTAAAACTGGAAGAAGCTTGGAACCACCAAGATTCAGAAATGAAGCTCAGGACATGGGCTGAGGTAATCAAGAACCCAATGTCCACTCTAAAACAGCTTCAGAAGTCCTCCACAGAGATGGAAGTACCTGCTGGAAGGACAACCATTTCAGAAATACTTGATCAATCAGGCCTTTATGCTAGAGTGGCTAGATGGAAGTCACTCCAAAGTAAAAAGCATGTGGCAGTCACTTAAATGATTCAATGCTTTGATGAGATAAAAATTGATGTATTTGAGTGTGTTAGGGTTTTGCTGGGATTCGAACCTGGTTCGTTGGTGTGATAATCCAGCAAACCCCCACTAGGCCACCAGGGGGATGACTCAAATGCAGAGGCGGAAGTAGAAAAAGAATCAAAAGGTTTATTTAAACTATATACACTATATACAGGGCAAAACAAAAGACAAAAAAAAACCAAAGAGTAAAATCCAAAAGAAAAGCAAAGTGCAAAAATACAAAAGCTAAGAAGATAAAAAAAAACACAGTACAAAGGAAACTGGAGATAAACATAACAGCACAAAGACTCCGTGACAAGAGGACTGAACTCAGGGGTATAAATAGACAAACTAATTAAGGACACAGGTGAAGATAATTAGGCAATTAACACAAACACAAAACACAGGAACAGTGGCGGCCTCTAGAGGCCAAAATAAACACGACATGAAAAGGAAATAACAGCGGCCTCTAGAGGCCAAAACAGTCCTAGTCCTAACAGGACCCCCCCCTCTAGGAGCGTCTCCTGACGTTCCCAGGGCGATCCGGATGGGCCGAATGGAAGTCCCGACATAGTTCTTTATCAAGGACATCCCGAGCAGGAACCCAGCAGCGCTCCTCAGGACCATAGCCCTCCCAGTCCACCAGATATTGCAACCCGCCGCGGACCCAGCGGGAGTCAAGCAGGCGATTCACAGTGAACACAGTCTGCCCCTGGAAGATGCGGGGGGGTGGGGGGTTCCTAGGGGCAGGGGCATACGTAGACGTCAGTACGGGCCGTAACAGGGAAACATGGAAAGTGGGGTTGATCCTCAGAGTCCGGGGCAACTGGAGCCGGTAGGAGACAGGGTTCACCCTGCGCACCACCTTGAAGGGGCCAATGTAGCGAGGAGCAAGCTTGCGGTTCTCCACCCGCAGTGGAAGGTCCTTAGTGGACAGCCAAACACGCTGCCCAGGGCGGAAAGCGTGTGCAGGTCTTCTATGGCGGTTGGCCTGAGTCTGGTTGGTTCTGGAGGTCTGTATGAGGGTCTTCCTGACCTTGCTCCAGGTCTTGCGACACCGTCTCACATATTGGTTGACCGAGGGCACCCCCGCGTCCTCCTCCTGGTCCGGGAACAGAGGTGGCTGGAACCCGAATTGGCACTGGAATGGCGACAGCTTGGTGGCCGATGACTGCAGGGTGTTGTGGGCGTACTCCGCCCATGGCAGCCAGGTGCTCCACGATGTCGGGTTATCCATAGCCAGGCCTCGCAGGGTGGTTTCCAGGTCCTGGTTGAGCCTCTCCGTCTGACCATTGGACTGTGGGTGAAACCCAGAGGAGAGGCTGGCAGTGGCTCCGATGACCTTGCAGAACCCGTGCCACACTCGGGAGGAGAACTGGGGCCCTCGGTCTGAGACGATGTCCTGTGGAAGACCAAAGACTCGGAAGACATGATTAAACAAAAGTTTCGCAGTTTCAAGAGCAGAGGGGAGTTTGCACAGTGGTATGAAGCGGCAGGCCTTGGAGAATCTGTCAACTAAGACCAAAATGACCGTGTTACCTTGTGACTCAGGGAGACCCGTGATAAAGTCGACTGCCACGTGGGACCAGGGACGCCGGGGAATGGTCAGAGGATGCAGGAGACCCTGGGGACGCTGTCGTGGGTTCTTGGTTCTGGTGCAAACCTCACAGGACAGGACAAATGACCTTACTTCCTTCTCCATGTTAGGCCACCAGAAGCGTCTTTTCAGGAAGTCCAGGGTCCTCCGAGCTCCCGGGTGGGCGGTGAGAGGGGAAGAGTGACCCCACTGGAGAACCTTGGCCCGGGCTTGATGTGGGACGTACAAGAGGCCTGGTGGCCCCGTCCCAGGACCGGGGTCCTGGCGTTGGGCTCGTCGGACAGCCTCCTCAATACCCCAGCGGACAGGGGCCACAATCCGGGACACAGGGATAATAGGCCCGACTTCATTCTCCCTGTTAGTGGCAGAGAACAGTCTGGACAGTGCGTCAGGTTTGGTGTTCTTGGAGCCGGGGCGGTATGAGAGGGTGAAGTCAAACCGACTGAAAAACAGGGCCCACCTAGCCTGTCGAGGGTTCAGTCTCTTGGCTTGCTGGAGGTACTCCAGGTTCTTGTGGTCAGTCCAAACCAGGAATGGATGTTGTGCTCCCTCCAGCCAGTGCCTCCACTCCTCAAGGGCCAGTTTGACCGCTAGCAGTTCTCGATCCCCCACATCGTACCGGGACTCAGCAGGACTCAGGCGGTGGGAGAAGTAAGCGCAGGGGTGCAGCTTTCCTTCCGAACGTTGAGAGAGCACCGCGCCGACACCACTGTCCGAGGCGTCCACCTCCACGATGAATGGTTGGGAGGTGTCCGGGAGAACCAGAATGGGTGCCGTGCAGAAGCGGTCCTTGAGGTCTTTGAACGCCTTTTCTGCCTGAGGAGACCAGCCATAAGATCCACCTGTCCCTTTGGTGAGGTCTGACATGGGTGCTGCCACAGAACTGAAGTTCCTGATGAACTTGCGGTAGAAGTTAGCGAATCCTAAGAACCGCTGAACCTCCTTAACGGACTTGGGAGTAGGCCAATCCCGGACGGCCAGGGTCTTGGCAGGGTCCATTTGGAGTTGGCCTGTCCGTACAATAAATCCCAGAAAGGAGACCTCGGGAACATGAAATTCGCATTTCTGGGCCTTGGCGAACAGATTGTTCTGTAGCAGCCTCTGGAGAACCTGGCGGACATGGTGGCGGTGCTCCTGCACGGTCTTGGAAAAGATAAGGATGTCGTCGAGGTAGACAAAAACGTATAGGTTAATCATGTCCCTTAAGACGTCGTTGATTAGGGCCTGAAAAACAGCTGGTGCGTTGGTGAGTCCGAAGGGCATCACCTGGTATTCGTAGTGCCCAGACGGGGTGTTAAAGGCAGTCTTCCACTCGTCTCCCTGTCGGATACGGATGAGGTGGTATGCGTTCCGTAGGTCCAACTTGGTGAAGACGGTGGCGCCTTGGAGCAGGTCGAAAGCTGTGGACATCAGCGGAAGGGGATATCGGTTGCGCACAGTGATCTTATTCAGGCCCCTGTAATCAATACATGGTCGGAGCCCCCCATCCTTCTTGCCGACAAAGAAGAAGCCGGCTCCAGCAGGTGAAGTGGAGGGTCGAATAAACCCAGAGACCAGGGCATCTTTGAGGTATTCCTCCATGGCCTTGCGTTCTGGCTGAGAGAGTGAAAACAGTCTGCCACGAGGAGGGGTAGTCCCAGGGAGCAAGTCGATGGCACAGTCGTAGGCCCGGTGCGGAGGAAGAACGGCGGCCCTGCTCTTGCTGAATACCTCCTTGAGATCCCAGTACTCTGTGGGAACTTGAGATAACTCGGTGAGATCAGGGGGCTCGGCAGGAGACACAGGAGAGCTAGAGAGCAGACAAGAGGCATGGCATGCAGGGCCCCATTCCACAACCTGGCTTGTTACCCAGTCTATGCGAGGGTTGTGGCGAGTAAGCCAAGGAAGGCCTAGAATAACTGGGAACTCAGGTGAAGGAATCAGGTGCAGGGATATTTCTTCCTTGTGACCTTGAGACTGGAGGAAAACTGGAGAAGTAACTTGGGTGACTCTTCCATCACCTAACGCTTGGCCATCGAGGGCAGACACAGACAGTGGGACTTCAAGAGGTGCAGTCGGAATATTGATGCTTTGGGCGAAGTGAATATCCATAAAGTTCCCAGCCGCCCCTGAGTCTATCAAAGCTTGACAAGAGTGGACAGACTCACCCCAGGAGATGGAGACCGGGATGTAGATTCCTTGGCCAGGGAGTCCGGGAGAGAGGGTAGGCCCCGTCACAACCCTCCCTCGGCTGGACGGGGCGGTCCTTTTCCCAAGAGTTCGGGACATGATGCTCGGAAGTGACCAGGCTTGCCACAGTAGATGCAGCACTTGTCCCTCCTTCTGCGCTCCCTCTCAGATGCGGAGAGGCGAGTACGACCCACTTGCATGGGTTCTGGACAGTCACTGAAGGAGGTAGATGGTCTCCAGATAGAGGTAGGGAGGCTGGGGGGGCTCAAGGCTTGGTGGCGTTCTCTCATCCTGTTGTCCAGACGAATAGCATGTGAGATGAGGGTTTCGAGGTCACTTGGGCATCCAATAGAGGCCAGACCGTCCTTGATGGGGTCAGACAGACCATGGTGGAAGGCTGACACCAGGGCAGTCTCGTTCCATCCACTTACTGCTGCGAGTGTTCGGAACGAGATGGCGTAATCTGCGACGCTTCCTCCTTGCCGGATGGACATGAGCTTTCGGGCTGCGTCGGTACTGATGTCTGCCTGATCGAAGACCCGAAGCATCTCTTCAGAAAACAGCTGGAAATCAAAGCACTCAGGTCCCTGTCTTTGCCAGATAGCAGTAGCCCAGGCTCGCGCCTTACCAGCTAATAAGGTGATCACAAAGGCAATCTTGCGGCGATCCGTAGTGTAGGTGGTAGGCTGAAGCTCAAAGGTGAGTTGACACTGGGTAAGGAACTCTCGGCACTCACTGTGCTTGCCGTCATACCTCTGTGGTGCAGGAAGGCTGGGTTCGCGAGGTGAAGAAGGCAGCATTGCAGGAGGCACTGGAGCAGGAGTGGGAGCTGGATCAGGAGCAGGAACTGGATCAGGAGATGCAGGCAGAGATGTCAGCTGTGCCAGGGTTTTCCCAATTTGCTGAAGCAGTTCCTCGTGGCGAGCGAGGGCCTCACGTTGGCTGGTGAGCGTACGTCCATGAGCGTCCATGGTCGCTCCGAAGCGTGTCAAAGCTGCCATAATTCCCTGAAGGTTGGCCGGGTAGACAGTTGAAGCAGCCTCTGCTGAGTCGGTCATGACGGAGTCTTTCTGTTAGGGTTTTGCTGGGATTCGAACCTGGTTCGTTGGTGTGATAATCCAGCAAACCCCCACTAGGCCACCAGGGGGATGACTCAAATGCAGAGGCGTGAGGCGGAAGTAGAAAAAGAATCAAAAGGTTTATTTAAACTATATACACTATATACAGGGCAAAACAAAAGACAAAAAAAAACCAAAGAGTAAAATCCAAAAGAAAAGCAAAGTGCAAAAATACAAAAGCTAAGAAGATCAAAAAAAACACAGTACAAAGGAAACTGGAGATAAACATAACAGCACAAAGACTCCGTGACAAGAGGACTGAACTCAGGGGTATAAATAGACAAACTAATTAAGGACACAGGTGAAGATAATTAGGCAATTAACACAAACACAAAACACAGGAACAGTGGCGGCCTCTAGAGGCCAAAATAAACACGACATGAAAAGGAAATAACAGCGGCCTCTAGAGGCCAAAACAGTCCTAGTCCTAACAGAGTGGAAACCCAGGCAAAATCCACTGCTCATCAACTGACTAATACCATCCTTACAGTGAACGATGGGGGTGTCAGCACCGTACTCTGAGGATACTTCTCAGGAGCAATGATAAGGAGACTGGTCAGAATTAAGATAAAGATGAACAAAGCCAAATACAAAGAGATATGTAAGAAAACCTGCTTCAGAATACATATCGAATAAATTTGCAAAATAAATGAATGAATGAAATGTTAAAATTAAATTGTTTTGACTTTGTCATAAAGGGTTACTGTTTGTAGAATAATGAACAAAAAAGAAACTTAATCAATTTTAAATTACATCTACAACTCCAAATCAGGAAAAATTGGGATGGGATGGAGAATGCAAAAAAAAAAAAAAAAGCAGTGATTTCTAAATTTACATTGACTTGTATTTCATTGCAGACAGAATGAACCCAAGATATTTCATGTTTTGTTGGTCAACGTCATTTAATTTGTTAATATGCATTCCTGTGTTTTAGGCCTGAAACACATTCCAAAAAAATGTTTGGGCAGGGGCAATTTAGGATGAGTAATGAGATAAAACAGTTAAATAATGATGTGATTTGAAACAGGTGATTGTAATCATGATTTGGTGCAAAATCAGTATCCAGGAAAGCCTTAGTCTTTGAGGAGTAAAGATGGGCCGAGGATCTCCAGTTTGTTAACAAATGCATGGCAAAATTATTGAAATGTTTAAAAACAATGTTCCTCAAAGAAAGATAGGAAGGGATTTGGATATTTCACCCTCTATGGTGCATAATAAATAATACGGTGCTTCAAGGAACCTGGAGGAATTTTGGTGTGTAAAGGGCAAGGGCTCAAGCCCATTAATATGAACACCCGTGATCTCCAATTCCTCAGACGGCACTGCATCAAGAACCGTCATTCATCTAGATTCATAAAACACAGGACGAGATGGTATTACTGTCCATTGTGCCATTAGATGTTGAGTCACATGAGGTGCCTTGATGTTAAAAGTGGTGTGGGGGTTGTATCTCAGTCAATTTAGGACACATCATCAGTAGTGTTCCTTTGAATCAAGGGGTGTTTTGGCCTTTCAACACTAGACACCCTCATCAAAGGTGGCCAGCTACTGGGTGATCAAGCCTGAGCTTGTGTCCCATGCCCAATCACAAGTCTGCGGGACTATGCATGACAAGGGCATCCACTCCCCTGAGTCAGGCTTGGAGCTGACCACATACCTTGCTCCCTCACCTCCTGGGTGGGAGAGGGGGTGTTGGGGGTGTGTGGGGAGCTAGTGGGTGGGTCCAGATGTTCTTTGAGCCCAGCAAGGATCTTTCCTCTTTGCCCAGATCCACTGGCTCCTTCTTTCCGCTGCTTCAGAGACATATTTAATTGTCTGTCGCAGCGCCCGTCCTTGGATACCAAGATCTTTTAGCAGCCTGATGGTAGAAGAGGCCACAAAACCTCGGCATCCTACCTCCACTGGGTAGACTTGTGCATTCCACCCTCGTTGTCATGCGTCTGCAGCCAGCTTCTTGCGTTCATAGGCCTCTTCTGTTGAACCCTCCCATGGGACTGTAAGCTCTATAATGTTGACAGCTTTGAGTGAGGGAGACGAAAGTACCAGGTCTGGTCTGAGTGTAGTAGCTGCTATCTCAGGTGGGAAGACGAGTTGCTGGCCAATGTCAACTATCATCTTCCAATCCTGAGCCAAGGCTAGCTTTCCAACTTCTGGCTCGGTTGGGGGATGTTTGGACTTTCGTTGTCCCTCTCGAATAAAAGTTGGAGCTTGGATAGAGTTGAATGCTGTCCTGGGTGAGGAGTTGATGGTGTTTCTCTTTGTCTCCAGAGCCACTCCCAAACTTTTGAGGACCTGGTTATGCCTCCAGGTGTAGCGTCCCTGCGTGAGGCTGGTCTTACACCCAGTCAAAATGTGCCTGAGAGTCGCTGGGATTGGACAGAGGGCATAGGTTGGATCCTCCCCATACCAGTCTTGAAGGTTTTTTGGAGATGGTAGCACATCATATATAGCTCTGATAATGAAGCTTATGGTACTTGCCTCCATTTCCCAGAGCTGACTCCAGCTAAGTTCTCTCCTCTCCAGTCCTTCCCACCTCGTCCATTGTCCCTGTTTGGCAAGAGACACAGCCTTTGCATTTCTTCCAGCCTCCTCCTGGTGGCGCACCTCTTCCACCACCATTTTCCTCCTCTCTGAGGAGGAGGCCTTGCGCCAAGAAGGCTTACTTGGCGCAAGCCCAAAGCCTCCTCTTCCCATCTGGACATGCCCCACCATGTCAGTATGCCTCAGGGCTGACATGGCATGCTGCACCGCATCGGAACATGTCCATTTCCGTCCAGTTGTCAGTGGTGGTGCAGCCTTACTGATGGTTTGGTCTCTAGAGTCCCTCAGAGTCATCAGAAGCCTTACCTTTGAGCACTTGTACTCCTCGACAAGGCTTGTGATGGGTAGTTGAAGGACTCCTTTGCCATAAAGACTGATGTTAGTCAGACAGCATGGAACTCCAAGCCATTTTTTGGCATGTGCAGTGACAATTCGCTCCATCTTTTCCACAGTTATTATTGGGATCTCGTAGATTGTTAATGGCCACATTATCCAAGGGAGAAGTCCGAATTGCAGGCACCAGAGCTTGAGCTTCCCTGGCAGTAGGGTCTTGTTGATGTTTTGTAAGCTGTTAATAATGTCCTGCCTTATCTGTTTCACCTGGTCTTTGTCCTTGAGACTTGCATTGTACCATCTGCCCAAGCTCTTTTTGGGTTGTTCAGACACTGTTGGTATGGGGTCTTTGTCAATGCAAAACCTCACATTTTTCAGCTCTCCCTTGACAACAGAGATACTCCGGGATTTGTTTGGTTTGAATTTCATCCGGGCCCACTTGATGTTCTCCTGCAGCTTTTCAAGTAGCCGCCTGGTGCATGCTGCACTGGTGGTCAGAGTGGTCATGTCATCCATAAATGCTCGGATAGGCGGTAGGTGGATCCCACTTTTCATTCGTTCCCCCCCACCACCCACCTTGAAGCCCTGATGATGATCTCCATGGCCATTATGAAGGCCAGTGGTGAGACTGTACAGCCCGCCATGATTCCTATATCTACACATTGCCAGGAAGTTCTAAAATCAGCCGTGGAGAAGCACAATTGTAGGTCTTCAAAATAGGCTTTTACTAAGGTGGTGATGGATGGTGGGACATGGAAGAACTTGAAGGATTCCCAGTGTAGATTGTGGCAAACTGAACCAAAGGCATTGGCCAGGTCAAGAAAAGTGACATGTAGTGACATGACTCTTTTCTTTCTTCGCCTCTTGGATCTGGTGCCAGATCATACTGGTATGCTCCAAACAACCAGATGACCCTGGAATGCCCGCCTTTTGTATGGATGTCAACGTATTTGTTCTTCTCCAGGTAGGTAGAAAGCCTTTGTGCAAAGACGCTGAAAAAGATTTTCCCCTCCACGTTGAGAAGGCAGATAGGACGGAATTGGTTGATGTCTGCTGCATCCTTCTCTTTGGGGATAAATACACCTCCAGCTCTTCGCCAATCCTTAGGGATTATCCCTTTCTGCCACACTATTCTCATCAGTTCCCAAAGATAGTGGAGAACATCTTGGGCATTCTTATAGAACTTATACGGCACTTCGTTCGGCCCCGGGGCTGATGCTGATCTTGTTCGCCGGACTATACTCTCCACTTCCTTCCACTTTGGAGGGCCAGTCTCCAGGTGGAACTCAGGAGCCTGAGTAGGTGGGATATCATGTGGGATAACTAGCTGCTCATGCCTTTTAGCATCGTGGTGGACCATTTCCAGATGTTTTTCCAATTCTTGTTTTGTAATTTTCAGGTTTCCACTTTTTTCCTTAGTGAACAGATCTTTAACAAACTTGAAGGGTTCCTTATAGAAATGCGTTCTTATGTGTTCCTTCCTCTTGCAACATTTCCTCAAGTTCTCTGCTCTTCGCAAGGCTGCCAGTCGGGATTTAATGTCATCTTGGAGTAGGGCAAGACCATCCCTAGCTGTGTCAGAAGCCTTCCTCCACTGCTTTCTCAGTTGTGGCCTCTCTCTGACCAGCCTATTGATCTCTTGTTGCCTCCTAGATTTAACTGGTGCAGATGTTTCTTTGTGGCTTCTCCTTTCCTTCACCCCAAACTGCTCTTCTCCATACTGGTAGATGATATCACCAATATTTTCTAGTTTTTTCTCCGCTGTACCCACTTGTTGTTTTAAGATGTTAGCCAGGTCATGATTGACTGTTTCCCACTCTCTTTTTTCTGCAGCTTTAGGCCACTTCACTCTTGGTTTGTGCCCTTTGATCTTTTGCTCCATGGGAGGTCTCTGTGGTTGGGTGGGCTCCTCCACCAGCATTTCTATGCTTATCCCCTCCTCAGTGACTGGGGTGCTGATGTTCTGCGAACTGTGGTTTTTGTCCAGTCGCTGTGCTTCACTTGACTGACTTGTCTGATTACTCCTTAAGAAGTACAGGTCAATGCAAGGCCCTTGTCTCTTCACTCTCAAGCACCCTTTCCTTCCTTGGTGGGTTCTCAGCCCCCTGTAAGATGTTACCTTCGTCCATCCACAGGTGCAAACTTGGAGTGTGTGTCCTGCTGCTGCTGTGGTCGCCTCATGTGGCTTATTCTTACTCGTGGTCTTCTCCATTCCTGGGTCTATAGCCATATTATCAATCATTGAGCCATCTTGCGCCCCCGCTCTCACAGGCTCCAGGGGTATGTTTCCTTGTTGACTTTCCATAGCATTTGGCGGGTGGCTCCAACGACTGTAAGATCGTCAGAGTCTGCCGCCATGGGTAGCTGGCCCATGACAGCCCCAGTGGGGTCTATTCCCTCCAATCAGCAGTCTCTCCATGCTGTCACACAGTCTTTCCCATGTTTTCAGCTGACCTTTCTCAGCAGTCACTGGATGCTTCCAGATATTCAGATTCATAAAACACAGGACGAGATGGTATTACTGTCCATTGTGCCATTAGATGTTGAGTCACATGAGGTGCCTTGATGTTAAAAGTGACGTGGGGGTTGTATCTCAGTCAATTTAGGACACATCATCAGTAGTGTTCCTTTGAATCAAGGGGTGTTTTGGCCTTTCAACACTAGACACCCTCATCAAAGGTGGCCAGCTACAGGGTGATCAAGCCTGAGCTTGTGTTTCATGCCCAATCACAAGTCCGCAGGACTATGCACGACAGGGGTGTCCACTCCCCTGACTCAGGCTTGGAGCTGACCACATACCTTGCTCCCTCACCTCCTGGGTGGGAGAGAGGGTGTTGGGGGGGTGTGGGGAGCTAGTGGGTGGGTCCAGATGTTCTTTGAGCCCAGCAAGGATCTTTCCTCTTTGCCCAGATCCACTGGCTGCTTCTTTCCGCTGCTTCAGAGACAGATTTAATTGTCTGTTGCAGCGCCCATCCTTGGATACCAAGGTCTTTTAGCAGCCTGATGGTAGAAGTGGCCACAAAACCTCAGCATCCTACCTCCACTGGGTAGACTTGCGCATTCCACCCTCGTTGTCGTGCGTCTGCAACCAGCTCTGTATAGCGCAGCTTCTTGCATTCATAGACCTCTTCTGTTGAACCCTCCCATGGGACTGTAAGCTCTATAATGTTGACAGCTTTGAGTGAGGGAGACCAAAGTACCAGGTCTGGTCTGAGTGTAGTAGCTGCTATCTCAGGTGGGAAGACGAGTTGCTGGCCAATGTCAATGTCAATGCTCCACCCACCCACTCTGACTTCTACAGTAGTGCCGAAACCCGGGACCAAGCACAGAAGTACGGCAGGCCAGAACTGAGTTCCAAAACTCTTTTATGTTAGCTTTTCAGCTTTAACTTCAAACTCTTCCAGTCGCACGCACACATACACACAAGTCTTCTGGTGTGGGAGAGAGCTCCCTTCCTCTGCCCTCTCTCTCCTTATATAGGGCGTGGTTGCTGGGAAGACACACAAACACAGGTTAATTCACAACAGGTGTAGTGATTCTGCCACTTACCTTCCCTGACTCCACCCTCCAGTCATAGACCGATGCTTGACCATGCCCCCACTGCCACAGAGGAGTAGTGATTTTTGTGAAATTGCACATGACCTCTCTGTAGCCTCATCCATAGCAGGTGGTGCAACTTGGTGAGCAACTCTTGTTGGTAAATGTCTTTAGAGTTTTCTGGGTGAGTTTCAATGAAAACGTCCCAGCAGTTTAAGAAGAGTAGCGTTTAATGTGATGAGTCACCCAAATATTTCAGATGCCCATAAAATCATAAATATGACAGATGGTGCCACTATCTTGACAACTGTTATGCACACTTACTTGGGGAACATTGTATGTGAGTTTGATCAAAATCCGATCAATCCTATAGGAGGAATAGCGATTTTTGTAAATTGTGGATGGATGATGGATGGACGATGAGTGATCGCAGGCCAGGCCGGATGAGCTAAAAAAAAAGAAGAAAGAAAGAAAGACAGTAAAAACATTGGTGAAACTTGATGTCATGGCAAAGATAAAGCTGCATTTAGAAATTCACCAAGCAGTGTTAATATAGAGGTGAGAATGAGCAGATCAGAGAGAAGTGTGCTGGCCATAGTGCAGGAAAGACTCAAGGATGGGTGTGTGTGGGGGGGGGGGCAGAGTGGAATAAGTAGGATATGATGGCCAAAATACAGAGAAGACATGAAGTGAAACACAAAACTCAGATCAGGACCTAGAGGTTCCAAGCTGGATTGTAACAGTTATGAACAACAAGTCGAAAAGCCAGCATCTGTCATGGTATGGAGTTGTGTCAGTGTCCTTAGCAAAGGTAACTTACACTTCTGTGATGGCAACATTAATGCAGAAAAGTACATTGAGATTTTGGAGCAATATTTGCTACCTTCAAGATGACATCTTCTCCAGGGAGATTTCAACATGACAATGCAAAACCACATTCTGCACACATTACAAAGGCGTGGCTGTGGAAGAAGAGGGTGTGTCCCTTCTGTCCCCAATAGAGACTGTGTGGAGAATTTTGAAATGAAAAATATGACAACAATGACCCCATACTTCCCCTCCTAGAACTACCACCTTATTGTGGTGGAGGGGTTTGTGTGCTTGAATGATCCTAGGAGCTATGTTGTCAGGGGCATTACACCCCTGTTAGGGTCTCCCAAGGCAGACAGGTCCTAGGTGACAGGCCAGATGAAGAGCAGTTCACCAAAACCCTTATGGATAATAATAGATCAAGGACCGTGACGTCGCCCGGTATGGTGCAGCCAGGGCCCCACCCTGGAGCCAGGCCCGGGGTTGGGGCTCATATGCGAGTGCTTGGTGGCCGGGCCTTTGCCTACGGGGCCCGGCCAGGCTCGCCCGAAGCAGTGACGTGGGCCCAACCTCCTGTGGGTTCACCACCCACAGAGGTAGCCGTAGGGGGCCGATGCAGTGTGGATTGGGCGGCAGTCGAAGGCAGGGGCCTCGACGACCTGATCCCCGAACACAGTGGCTAGCTGTTGGTACATGGAATGTCACTTTGCTGGGGGGGAAAGAGCCTGAGCTTGTGCGGGAGGTTGAGAGGTACCAGCTAGAGATAGTTGGGCTCACCTCCTTGGGCTCCGGAACCCAGCTCCTTGAGAGGGGCTGGACTCTCCACTTCTCTGGAGTCGCCCATGGTGAGCGGCGGCGGGCTGGTGTGGGCTTGCTTATAGCTCCCCAGCTCAGCCACCATGTGTTGGAGTTTACCCCAGTGAATGAGAGGGTCGCCTCTCTGCACCTTTGGATCGGGGAGAGGGCTCTTGCTGTTGTTTGTGCCTACGGGCTGAATAGCAGTATAGAGTATCCGGCCTTCTTGGAGTCCCTGGGAGAGGTACTGAGAGGTGCTCAGACTGGGGACTCCATTGTTCTACTGGGGGACTTCAACGCTCACGTGGGCAACGACAGTGACACCTGGAGGAGCGTGACTGGGAGGAACGGCCTCCCCGATCTGAACCCGAGTGGTGTTTTGTTATTGGACTTCTGTGCTAGTCACGGTTTGTCCATAATGAACACCATGTTCTAGCATGGGGTGTCCATAAGTGCACGTGGCACCAGGACACCTTAGGTCGGAGGTCAATGATTGACTTTGTTGTCATTTCATCTGATCTCTGGCCCTATGTCTTGGACACTCGGGTGAAGGGAGGAGCTGAGCTGTCAACTGATCACTGCCTGGTGGTGAGTTGGATTCACTGGCGGAGGAGGAAACTGGACAGACCTGGCAGGCCCAAATGTATGGTGAGTGTCTGCTGGGAACGTCTGGCCAAGCACTCTGTCGGGGAGGTCTTTAACTCCCACCTCCGGGAGAGCTTCTCCCAGCTTCCGAGGGAGGCGGGGGACATTGAGTCTGAGTGGACCATGTTCTCTACCTCCATTGTAGACACGGCTGTTCGGAGCTGTGGCCGCAAGGTCTCCGGTGCCTGTCGTGGCGGCAATCCCCGAACCCGGTGGTGGACACCGGAAGTAAGGGATGCTGTCAGGCTGAAGAAGGAGTCCTATTAGGCCATGTTGGCCTCCAGGACTCCTGAGACAGCTGACAGGTATCGGCAGGCCAGGCGTGCCGCAGCTCAGGCAGTTGCGGAGGCAAAAACTCAGAACTGGGAGGAGTTCGGTGAGGCCATGGAGGAGGACTATCAGTCGGCTTCGAAGAAATTCTGGCAAACTGTTCAGCACCTCAGGAGGGGGAAACAGTACTCTGCCAACACTGTTTATAGTGCGGGTGGGGAGCTGTTGACCTCGACTGGGGACATTGTCGGCCGGTGGAAAGAATACTTCGAGGATCTCCTCAATCCCACCGTCACGTCTTCCATTGAGGAAGCGGAGGCTGATGACTCAGACGTGGACTCGTCCATTACCCAAGCCGAAGTCACTGAGGTGGTTTGCAAGCTCCTCGGTGGCAAGGCACCAGGGGTGGATGAGATCTGCCCCAAGTATCTCAAGTCTCTGGATGGTGTGGGGCTGTCTTGGCTGACACGCCTCTGCAACATCGCATGGCGGTTGGGGACAGTGCCTCTGGAGTGGCAGACTGGGGTGGTGGTCCCTCTTTAAGAAAGGGGACCGGAGAGTATGCTTCAATTATAGGGGAATCACACTTCTCAGCCTCCCCAGGAAGGTTTACTCCAGGGTACTGGAGAGGAGAATTCGGCCAATAGTCGAACCTTGGATCCAGGAGGAACAATGCAGTTTTTGTCCTGGTCGCGGAACACTGGACCAGCTCTATACCCTTCATAGGGTGCTCGAGGGTTAAGGGGAGTTTGCCCAACCAGTCCACATGTGCTTTGTGGATCTGGAGAAGGCATTCGACCATGTCCCTCGTGGTATTCTGTGGGGGGTGCTTCGGGAGTATGGGGTTCGGGGCTCTTTGCTAAGGGCTGTCCGGTCCCTGTACGAACTGAGCAGGAGTCTGGTTTGCATCGCCGGCAGTAAGTCAGACCTGTTCCCAGTGCATGTTGGACTCCGGCGGGGCTGCCCTTTGTCACCGGTTCTGTTCATAATTTTTATGGACAGAATTTCTAGGTGCAGCCAGGGGCCAGAAGGAATCCTGTTTGGGAACTACAGGATTTCATCTCTGCTTTTTGCGGATGATGTTGTCCTGTTGGCTTCTTCAAACCAGGACCTTCAGAATGCACTGGGGTGGTTTGCAGTCGAGTGTGAAGCGGCTGGGATGAGAATCAGCACCTCCAAGTCCGAGGCCATGGTTCTCGACCGGAAAAGGGTGGCTTGCCCTCTCCAGGTTGGTGGAGAAGTCCTTCCTCAAGTGGAGGAGTTTAAGTATCTCGGGATCTTGTTCATGAGTGAGGGAAGGATAGAGCGTGAGATCGACAGGCAGATCGGTGCAGCCTCCGTAGTGATGCGGTCGCTTTACCAGTCCGTCATGGTGAAGAAGGAGCTGAGCCAAAAGGCGAAGCTCTCGATTTACCGGTGGATCTATGTTCCGACTTTCACCTATGGTCATGAGCTTTGGGTAATGACCGAAAGAACAAGATCGCGGATACAAGTGGCCGAAATGAGTTTCCTTCGCAGGGTGGCTGGGCACTCCCTTAGAGATAGGGTGAGAAGCACAGTCACTCGGGAGTAGCTCGGAGTACAGCCGCTGATCCTCCACATTGAGAGGAATCAGCTGAGGTAGCTCGGGCATCTCTTTCGGATGCCTCCTGGACGCCTCCCTGCGGAGGTGTTCCAAGCATGTCCCTCTGGGAGGAGGCCCTGGGGAAGACCCAGGACATGCTGGAGGGACTTTGTCTCTCAGCTGGCCTGGGAATGCCTTGGTATTCTTCCCGAGGAGCTGGCCGAGGTGTCTGGGGAAAGGGAAGTTTGGGCTTCCATGCTCAGACTGCTGCCTCTGCGACCCGGCCCCAGATAAGCAGGTGAAGACGAGAGATACCCCATACTTTTGCATACCTTAAGCCATGACAAAATACAGTGTCCTCCACAATTATTGGCACCCCTTGTAAAGATTAGTAAAAAGGGTGAGGGAAAAAATCCACCTTTGATCTCATCCTGGCGTTTCATCTCATCCTGAAAAACACGAGATAAATCTAACCTTTAATTGAAATAAACTCATTCAGAGAAAAAACAAATTCCTCATCAAGAAGTAATTATTTTCGACAAAAACTAGAAATGATGGTGAACACAATGTAACTGAAGCATGTTTCCCATTTTAATTGTGAATCGCCCATTTGGTTTGTGTGTTCTCTTATCTTTCCCATGTTGATGTTAAGGGAATTTGGCATCTGTGTCATATTTGTTCCCCAGTTAATAAGGAAGTCATGGATGACAGTTTTAAAGTTCCTACCAGTACACACTCCAATCAACTCAGAAATGTACAATTTAAATGGGAAACATGCTTCAGATACATTGTGTTCACTGTAATTTCCAGAGGAGCCAATAATAGTGGCACATGTGTTTTATTGAAAATAATTATTTCCTGAGGGATTTTTTTTCCTGAATAACTTTATTTCCAAAAGGTGGATTTTTTTTCCTAACCCTATTTACTTGTCTTTCCAATGAGTGCCAGTAATCATGGATGACACTGTAACATCAGAAACACTTCATCACTTGGTGTCATCAGTCCCCAAATATCTTTTATGTGTTTTCAGAATGGCAACATTATAAAGTGGTAAATGCAAGACTTAAACTTTTTTCAAAACATGCTGCAAGAATCAAAATTGAAATAAGTATTTATTTTGGGAAAAAATAAAAAAAATTAATTTCATGAGATGAAACATCAAATAATGTGCTGTCATGTTGTTTTGAGTGCAGTACAGGTCAAACGTTATTTAATAACATTTAATCATTGTTTTCAGTTTTCATTTCAGTTTCAACATACCGTTCCAACCTTTTTTGATTTGGGGTTGTATAACACAATAAAGTGTGCAGAACCTGGAGGAGGCTGAATCCTTTCTGTCATGAATTTGTGTGTGTACTGTATTCAGCTGAGCACCACTTCATGTGCAATTTAGTGATTTTCACAGCATATGCTTAGATTCAGAAGCCTCATGGAGGGAGTCTATTTTCTCCTTGTCTCAGCAGGAGTTAAAAACAGTTGTGCTTGTAAGTCATGGGCTAATGAGATATGGAAATTGAGGTGTTTTTTTGTTGTTGTTGTTGCCTTGTGGTTTTTATTTTTTATTTTTTTCTTCTCTCATTTGTGAGTACTCTTGCAGTTTTCATCACAGTCACATCAAATAAACAATCACTTTTAACATAAAAGAAAGAAAATAGTAAAATAATGTTCTGCTGAACTAATTTATTTATTTATTTATTTGGCTCAAAGTTTTGGATAGTGTGGAAGCGGGGGCGTGGTCAAGCATCGGCCTGTGAATGGAGGGTGGAGTCAGGGAAGGTAAGTGGCAGAATCACTGCACCTGATGGGAATTAACCTGTGTTTGTGTGACTTCCCCAGTGACCACACCCCATAAGAGGAGAGGGAGAGCAGAGGAAGGGAGCTCTCTACCCAACCAGAAGACTTGTGTGTGTGCGCGTGTGACTGGGAGAGTGTAAAGTACAGTGAAAGCTGAAAAGCCAAAATAAGAGTTTGTGAGAACTCAGTTCTGGCCTGCCATGCTTCTGTGCTCCACCCACCTTAAACCATTTGTGCTCTCCCCAATGCCTCGTCTTGCACCAGGCTTTGGTGGATTGAGGTCTGATTACAGCCGGAGTCCACCAAAGCCTGATGCATATCCCCTTGGATACTCACCGGTATGCGATATGCTCCGGCCAGATCGAGGGTGGTCCCTGGCACGTCAGGGATCAGGACCACCGAGCCCACCTCCATCACCAAGCACTGATGCTGGAGGTGCCCCAGCTCCCCACAGCGCCAGCATACCGGCCCAGGCTTTCCCTCTGCACCGGTGTTCCAGAGCTCACTCACCTGAGGGGGGAGACACAGAAGTAGGAAATGGTAAGGCACTGCGGGTGCGATGGGCCTGCTGGCGTGGAGCTGGCCCCCGCCTCCGTGGTGAGGGAATGGGGCAAGGATGAGAAACAGAAGGGGGGAGAGAGAGAGAGAGAGAGAGAGAGGAGAGGGGAGAAGAGGAGACATGCTGTCCTGCCGTTGGAACAGCCGCCATATAGTTCTCCGCCAGCTCGATGGCCTGATCCAGCGATGCCGGGCGATGGCACTGGACCCACTCTGCTGTTCCTTCCGGAAGTCGGGTGATGAATTGTTCCAGCACCACCAGGTCGATGATTCCCTCGGCGTCACGATTGTCGGCCCTCAGCCACTGCTGGCAGGCGTCCCGGAGTTGCTGGCCAAACATGAACGGCCGGCCGACCTCCTCCAGGCGCAGCGCGCGGAAGCACTGCCGTTGCTGCTCCAGGGTGCGCCCCACATGTTGGAGGAAGGCCCTGCAGAGGTCGGCGTAGACCAGCCAGCTGTCGGCGGCGAGCTGTAGTGCGGCCAGCTGCGCCTCACCCGTTAGCAGGGGGAGGAGGCGTGCCGCGCGCTGTTCCACCGGCCAACCCCATGCCTCTGCTGCCTGCTCAAAAAGAGTGAGAAAGGCCTCGGGGTCATCATGCGGACCCATCTTTGTTAGGGTGAGGTGGGGAGGGTCCGCGGTGATGGTGACGGTGGACCCCACTGACGCGAGCAGGTGCCAGAATGCCTGGCGATCTTCCCGCTGCGCCAGCACCAGGGCTTCGAACCGTTGTTCCTGCTCCTTCCAGAGGGTGACCAGTGCCTGGTGCTGGCTCTGTTGAGCTGTGACGAGGGCATGGGCCAGGTCCTTGAAGGGGGAGGACTCCATGAGGCTGTTCTATTCTGTACTCCGATCCCGGGTTTTGGCACCACTGGTTTAAGGTGGGTGGAGCACAGAAGCACGGCAGGCCACAACTGAGTTCTCACTAACTCTTTTATTTTGGCTTTTCAGATTTTACTTTACACTCTCCCAGTCACACACGTGCACACACACAAGCGTTCTGGTTGGGGAGAGAGCTCCCTTCCTCTGCTCTCCCTCTCTTCTTATGGGGCATGGTCACTGGGGAAGACACACAAACACAGATTAATTCCCATCAGGTGCAGTGATTCTGCCACTTACCTTCCCTGACTCCGCCCTGCATTCACAGACCAACGCTTGACCACACCCCCACTGCCACAGATAGGTTATGAGCAGTGCTTAATTTGTGAAGTGGGAGGTCCCAGAACACCAAATATTTTCAAATACATTTTCATGAGAGCCATATATAAAAAGTGACGCTGAATACAACTAAAATGCATTTTTACGTATGACCAACAATTTGAGTGTAATATATTCTTTTTCATAATGAAGAGGCTCTTGACATGCCATCTTCCTCCTGTCCCCCACTGAATATCTCATCTCATCTCATTATCTCTAGCCGCTTTATCCTTCCACATGGTCGCAGGCAAGCTGGAGCCCATCCCAGCTGACCACGGGCGAAAGGCGGGGTACACCCCGGACAAGTCGCCAGGTCATCACAGGGCTGACACATAGACACAGACAACCATTCACACTCACATTCACACCTACGGTCAATTTAGAGTCACCAGTTAACCTAACCTGCATGTCTTTGGACTGTGGGGGAAACCGGAGCACCCGGAGGAAACCCACGCGGACACGGGGAGAACATGCAAACTCCACACAGAAAGGCCCTCGCCAGCCCCGGGGCTCGAACCCAGGACCTTCTTGCTGTGAGGCGACAGCGCTAACCACTACACCACCGTGCCGCCCCCCCCCACTGAATATTTTGACGCAAATGTAGCTTGGCGTGTTTCGAAGTGCCGCTTTATTTCATTGTTTCATCGATGCAATCTTGTCATTGTATAGGCCTATTGGACACAAAGCAGAACCCTCTCACCCCACAAAGGCGAATTCCTCTGTCCATTCCTGTTGAAATGTACGGTAGCCTACCAGTCACCTTTTTTCCCTTTTCGCCATGTTCTTTGTCAAAAGGCTTTGCTTTGCAGACAGCTAACTGACTTTTTCATTAAATAGAGGTGTACTTCTTGATCTCAATGTGAGCTGATTAATCTGCGAGCCAGATGCAGTCACCAAAAGAGCCACATCTGGCTCCCGAGCCATTGCAGACCCCTGCGTTAAGGCAACAACTGGATCAACAATTAACAAATCAAACACAGGTTACAATATATTGATGGCCATAATAAAACACAGCAGAGTAAAGACTTAATCTTGCTTGTGTACCTGACTGACATTATAAAGAAAGTAAATAAATAAAACGGTCCTGGCACTTGCACTCACAACGCAGCCCCATAGACCGTAGAACGCATTTGAACAATAGACCTACCACGTGTTGACCGACCTGGCAGTGGCCCTGCTTGGCAAAAAAAAAATAAAATAAAATCAGATATTATGATCTTAGAAAACACTTTAGTGACGAACAGTTACAGACAGTAATATGTCATGATATTACGTTCTCATCTCATCTCATTATCTCTAGCCGCTTTATCCTTCTACAGGGTCGCATGCAAGCTGGAGCCTATCCCAGCTGACTATGGGCGAAAGGCGGGGTACACGCTGGACAAGTCGCCAGGTCATCACAGGGCTGACACATAGACACAGACAACCATTCACACTCACACCTACAGTCAATTTAGAGTCACCAGTTAACCTAACCTGCATGTCTTTGGGGGAAACCAGAGCACCCGGAGGAAACCCACGCAGACACGGGGAGAACATGCAAACTCCACACAGAAAGGCCCTCGCCGTCCACGGGGCTCAAACCCAGACCTTCTTGCTGAGAGGCGACAGCGCTAACCACTACACCACCGTGCCGCCCGTGATATTATGCTATAAAATATTATTTTTATTAGGCTATATATTAAATTATATATTAAATTTATCTTCTAAAATAACAGACTGTACTCATATCACAACCGGTTTATTTCACCATTGGAGATCAGATCACACAAGACATGAGTTAAATGACTCATTTTAAGGATTTAAGTAGGGTATTTAAAAGCATAGCCTAGGATTTCAAGCATATTTCAAGTTTAAAAGCAGTGCCAGCAAACATAAGTGCAATCAATTCAAGTAATAGTTAAGAAATAAAGGGTTTACAAAACAAGTTGGAGAATTCATTTTAAGGATTCAAGTTTTACTATATTCCAAGGATTCAAGTAGCAGCCATAAGTGCAATCGATTCAAGTAATGGGTAAGTAATAACGGGTTTTTAAAAAGTTACGTGAACCATTTTTTCTTTTTCTTTTTCAAGTAACATGGTTAATTATTTTCTTAAGTAATAACGAGTTGACATGTAATGTTTTTTTTCAGGGCAGCGATCCACCTACCTTTCTTGTTTTTTTTTTGCCATTATTTCCACAGCGCAAGCTAATGGCTACAAAAAACCCGGTGTTCTATTGAGCGGAAGTATATACTCCATGTCCCCCCCTTCCCCTTTCACATAGATTTTGTGGCTGTCATAGGAGAGAAATCAACAACAGATATCAAAATCAAAACCGATCACTAAACAAAGTTTTATTTACTTATTTATTTAATGTATTGTTTGATTTTTTTCCCTTTGTGATGGTCACGGAGGTGATCTGATCCATTTAAATAGCTGCCGGAACACCGAATGAAATGAAAATAGCTGCTGGATCCGATGACGGAGGTTCCGGATCTTGTTCCATCATGTTCCGGCTCAAATTAAGAGCTGATTCCGAGAAACTGTGGCAGAAATAAGCCAGACATATTAAAAATGATATATAGAAGAAAGTAAGTAAGAAAGAAAAGATGGATAGATGTAGCAAAGAAAGAAAGAAAAATAAATAAAGAAAATATGTGTAGGTAAAGACAAAAATTGGGGGAAAAAGAAAGAAAGAGGGATTAAGGGAAAAGAAGGAAAGAAAATAAGCTTAGATTAAATAAAATATGAAAGAAAGAAAGAAAGAAAGAAAGAAAGAAAGAAAGAAAGAAAGAGACATGAAGTGGTGATGAAAGAAATAAAATCAAAAAGAAATCATGCACTGTGTTCAAGCCCAATAGTCGACAGGGGCCTTTCTGTGTGGAGTTTGCATGTTCTCCCCGTGTCTGCATGGATTTCCTCCGGGTGCTCTGGTTTCACCCACAGTCTAAAGACATGTAGGTTAAGCTAATTGGTGGCTCTAAATTGACTGTACAGTGGTGCTTGAAAGTTTGTGAACCCTTTAGAATTTTCTATATTTCTGCATAAATATGACCTAAAACATCATCAGATTTTCACACAAGTCCTAAAAGTAAATAAAGAGAACCCAGTTAAACAAATGAGACAAAAAATATTATACTTGGTCATTTATTTATTGAGGAAAATTATCCAATATTACATATCTGTGAGTGGCAAAAGTATGTGAACCTCTAGGATTAGCAGTTAATTTGAAAGTGAAATTAGAGTCAGGTGTTTTCAATCAATGGGATGACAGTCAGGTGTGAGTGGGCACCCTGTTTTATTTAAAGAACAGGGATCTATCAAAGTCTGATCTTCACAACACGTTTGTGGAAGTGTATCATGGCACGAACAAAGGAGATTTCTGAGGACCTCAGAAAAATTATTATTGATGCTCATCAGGCTGTAAAAGGTTACAAAACCATCTCTAAAGAGTTTGGACTTCACCAATCCACAGTCAGACAGATTGTGTACAAATGTAGGAAATTCAAGACCATTGTTACCCTCCCCAGGAGTGGTCAACCAACAAAGATCACTCCAAGAGCAAGGCGTGTAATAGTCAGTGAGGTCACAAAGGACCCCAAGGTAACTTCTAAGCAACTGAAGGCCTTTCTCACATTGGCTAATGTTAATGTTCATGAGTCCACCATCAGGAGAACACTGAACAACAATGGTGTGCATGGCAGGGTTGCAAGGAGAAAGCCACTGCACTCCAAAAATAACATTGCTGCTCGTCTACAGTTTGCTAAAGGTCATGTGGACAAGTCAGAAGGCTATTGGAAAAATGTTTTGTGGACAGGTAAGACCAAAATGGAAATTTTGGTTTAAATGAGAAGCATTATGTTTGGAGGAAGGAAAACAGTGTATTCCACCATAAGAATCTTATCCTATCTGTGAAACATGGTGGTGGTAGTGTCATGGTTTGGGCCTGTTTTGCTGCATCTGGGCCAGGATGGCTTGCCATCATTGATGGAACAATGAATTCTGAATGATACCAGCGAATTCTAAAGGAAAATGTTAGGACATCTGTCCATGAACTGAATCTCAAGAGAAGGTGGGTCATGCAGCAAGACAATGACCCTAAGCACACAAGTCGTTCTACCAAAGAATGGTTAAAGAAGAATAAAGTTAATGTTTTGGAATGGCCAACTCAAAGTCCTGACCTTAATCCAATCGAAATGTTGTGGAAGGACCTGAAGTGAGCAGTTCATGTGAGGAAATCCACCAACATCCCAGAGTTGAAGCTGTTCTGTACAGAGGAATGGGCTAAAATTCCTCCAAGCCGGTGTGCAGGACCGATCAACAGTTACCGGAAACGTTTAGTTGCAGTTATTGCTGCACAGGGGGATCACATCAGATACTGAAAGCAAAGGTTCACATACTTTTGCCACTCACAGATATGTAATATTGGATCATTTTCCTCAATAAATAAATGACCAAGTATAATATTTTTGTCTCATTTGTTTAACTGGGTTCTCTTTATCTACTTTTAGGACTTGTGTGAAAATCTGATGATGTTTTAGGTCATATTTATGCAGAAATATAGAAAATTCTAAAGGGTTCACAAACTTTCAAGCACCACTGTAGGTGTGAATGTGAGTGTGAAATGTTGTTTGCCTCTATGTGTCAGCCCTGCAATGGCCTGGTGACTTGTCCAGGGTGTACCCTGCCTCTCGCCTAATGTCAGCTGGGATAGGCTCCAGCTTGCCTGTGACCCTGTACAGGATAAGCAGTTATGGATAATGGATGGATGGATAGATAATGGAAGAAATCATGCAAAGATAAAAGAAAAAAAAATTGATGGAAGAAAGAATGGAAGGGATGAAGGAAGGAAGCAGATGAAAGAAATAAAAAAGAAAGAATGCAGAGATGAAAGAAAAATACATTGAGAAAGAAAGAATAAAAAATGTTTGAGATGGAGGGATGAAATTCAGCAGCAATTAAAAAAATGGCATTGAGATGTCCTTAATTTTCCACATCATCTCCATGAGGGCGGCACGGTGGTGTAGTGGTTAGTGCTGTTGCCTCACAGCAAGAAAGTCCACGTTCGAGCCCCGTGGCCAACGAGGGCCTTTCTGTGCGGAGTTTGCATGTTCTCCCCGTGTCCGCGTGGGTTTCCTCCGGGTGCTCCGGTTTCCCTCACAGTCCAAAGACATGCAGGTTAGGTTAACTGGTGACTCTAAATTGACCGTAGGTGTGAATGTGAGTGTGAATGGTTGTCTGTGTCTATGTGTCAGCCCTGTGATGACCTGGTGACTTGTCCAGGGTGTACCCCGCCTTTCGCCCGTAGTCAGCTGGGATAGGCTCCAGCTTGCCTGTGACCCTGTAGAACAGGATAAAGTGGCTAGAGATAAAGAGATGAGAATGAGATGAGATCATCTCCATGATTCCATGACTTCCTGCTTCCTTGTTTCCTCTTTCTCTCCTCCTACTGATAATTGCACTGTTACAGCATCTTCACTTTTTCAGGCTCCATATGTTTGTCTGTCTCCTGCCTTTCTGCTCCTGCAGCATTTCACCTTCACCTCATGCCATATTTAATGAAACAAACAAACAAACAAACATATTTTCTGCTTCTATTTTCTGTGTTGTATTGCTGTGAAGTTTCTCTTATGCCCCTTTTCCACCAAAGCAGTTCCAGGGCTGGTTCGGGGCCAGTGCTTAGTTTGGAACCGGGTTTTCTGTTTCCACTGACAAAGAACTGGCTCTGGGGCCAGAAAAACTGGTTCTAGGCTAGCACCAGCTCTCTGCTGGGCCAGAGGAAAGAACCGCTTACGTCAGCAGGGGGGCGGAGTTGTTAAGACCAACAACAATAACAAGACCACAAAAGATCGCCATTTTTAAGCGACGAGAAGCAGCAATCATACAAATGCGAAGTCATCCATTATTATTATTATTATTATTATTATTATTATTATTATTGTTGTTGCTGCTGCTGCTTCCGTGTTGTTTTTGCTTCAACATTCGCGCCAAGGTTTATGCAAACGTAGCGACATAACTGACGTATACAGTGACGTAACATGACATATACAGTGACATAATAACGTGGCTTCCCTTAGCATCACGAGCTATGGAAAAGCAAACTGGTTCTCAGCTGCCTCGCAAGTTGAACGAGTTGTGAACCAGCACCAGCCCCGAACCAGCCCTGGAACTGATTTGGTGGAAAAGGGGTATTATACATTCTATGGAAATGACTCTCAATGGACTTGACCAATTCCCTTTAGTCTAACAGCATTATCTTTCAAAACCATCTTCACTTTCAATGTTTCCTCTACGTCCCTCAAAGGTGATCACAGACTGATGATACTTTGCTATTCCTGTAGATTAACATTTAAAAAAAAAAAGTTTAATTCTTGATATGGTAAAGTTTTCTGTAAGAACATGTTCATGGAAGGCGTCTCCAGTGTCAGCACTTTGCACTAGTCAGAGGTAAAGCTGTACCAGTAATTTTTCATAACACAACAGGAAATTACTTCTTTTGTAGGTAAATTAAATATATTAATAAATGTGTTGAATATCTGATGTGTTGATATTTAACTAATTTAAATAAATAAATAAATAATATTGCCAAACCAACTTCCTGATTCTAAAAAAGTTCTGAAACCTTTTTAGTCTTTTACTCAGACATCCAAAGTTATAATATCTGTTAAAGTTACACTTCAGGCTCCCTTTTTAATAAAATCTTACTGCACATGCAATATGTAAAATCCATCAACATGAAGGAGGAGGTGACTTTAAGGGGGCATGTCAAGAGCCCAAGCTTCTGCTTCCATCTCGCCCAATTAATTTACACCTTCTTCTTCTGTTAGCCATCTGCTTGGGTTCATTGGCCCTGTCATCTCGGAGCTTGGCTACACATGAGGACCTCCTCCTGTCTATTTTCCCAGCGGTGCTGAGAAAGGTGACTTTTATGGATCATAATAACCACCTCTTTAACTCTGGGCTGTCCTTTTTACTACACCAGCCAAGGCAAACTTGTCTGAATTTGTTAGCGCTGAGCCATGAAGCTGCTGAACTTGTCCAAAAATGTTTGGGAATCCGAGCATGAAGAGTTTTGTGCTGAAATTGACTGGTAGTGGAAAAGGGTGACTTTTAAAAAGGGGCTCGTTTCCTGCATTTAAAAAATAGGGACTTGGCAGACTTGAGCAACTGGCCACGTCCCTGAAGCCCACATAGTTAGCCAAGTCCTATGTGCTATAATTTAGTCCTGAGAAAGCATGAAGGCGATGAGTCATGCTCCAAAAACTGAGCATCTGAACTGCATATTAAACATAAAAAATACTTATAAACATCCCACACAACCATCACTGTCCAAATCTCATCTACAGACGTTTACAGTACGGCTGTCAGGAGCAATTTCACAGCTCCAGTATGAGTCTATACACACTTCAAAAAGAGTTACACAAATAACATACAAAAAAGATAGGAAGGAAGGAAAAAATATTAAAGTTTATAAGATGAAATTTCTACTGCAATTTATTTTATATATGAAAAAATAAATAAAAGAAGGACAGAAGGAAAGAACATATAGAAAGAAAGAAAGAAAGAAAGAAAGAAAGAAAGAAAGAAAGAAAGAAAGAAAGAAAATCAATATGAATATGGATTGATGAAATAGTAAAATTTCTTATTTTTCTGTAAAATGTTATTTATGTTAACCAAGAAAGAATATGAATGAATGAATGAATGAATGAATGAAAAGGTGACAGAAATAATGTAGACATAAAAGGAAAGAAAGAAAGAAAGAAAGAAAGAAAGAAAGAAAGAAAGAAAGAAAGATGGACGAAAAACCAATATGAATATGGATTGATGAAATAGCAAAAGTTCTTATTTTTTGTAATAATATTACTTATATTAACAAGAAAGAAAGAAAGAAAGAAAGAAAGAAAGAAAGAAAGAAAGAAAGAAAGAAAGAAATTAAAGGATGGAAAGGAGACAGAAATAATATAGATATAGAAAGAAAGAAAGAAAGAAAGAAAGAAAGAAAGAAAGAAAGAAAGAAAGAAAGAAGGTAGGTATAACAAGTAAGAAAGTGGAAAAGACAAAATAATGAATAAAAGCAAGCAAGAAAGAAAAGATGGGCAAAAATCAATATGAATATAGATTGGTGAAATAGCAAAAGTTCTTATTTGTAATAATGTTATGTATGTTAACAAAGAAAGAAAGAAAGAAAGAAAGAAAGAAAGAAAGAAAGAGAATGAATGATTGAATAAAAGGGCTGTGTCAGTAACAGCACTGACAATCTGAGTTCGGAGCAGCGTCGATACATGGCCGCTCTAGACTATGCTTCCCACAGTTCACAGTGTCCCCGTCACCAGAGTATTAACTACATCACCTGTCTCCAATTATCCCGTGATCACTTTCTCTATATCAGTTCAGCAGTCACAAACACACCTCACAAAGTGTTGTTCTGTGTCCCGTACCTGACTATACTGAGCTGTTTGTTTTCCTGACTAACTTCCTGATAAAGACCACTGTTCTCGTTAACTTTTTGACCTCGTTTCCTCGTCTTTTCTGCATAACCCTGTTTGCTGATCGATCAACCTTGGCCCATTTCCTGACTAAGATTTCTACCGCACGATTTGGCTTCAGCTGAAGTTTGCACCATACCCGCTCTCTCCTGCATCCATAAGTGCCTGCGCTCTGACAGGATACTTTGCCAGACATGGATGCAGCAGAGGAGGCCAAGCAGATTGCAATCCACATGCAGGGGCATTTGTTAGGAGAGCACCAGCAGATGATCAGCAATGTCAACACCAGGATCTCACACCTCACTACTGTGGTGTCGCAGGCCATCCTTACACACCCCTCATCTCCTGCCAGTGCATCCAAAATTTCTGCCATAGAAATTTTCTGGGGAAGTTTCCAGTTGTAAGGTATTACTTCTTCAATGTTCCTTGTATTTTTCGTCTCTCATGGGGGTAACTGATAAGCATAAGATTTCCTAGTTCATCAGTCCTCACTGGTAAAGCTCTCCAGTTGACAAGTGTGGTGTGCATGCATGGGGACGAACACATCATGTCATATGATCATTTTCTGGAGCTTCTTTCTTTCTTTCTTTCTTTCTTTCTTTCTTTCTTAAAAATGGAGGCACTGGTTGGAAGGTGCAGTGCACCCATTCATGATCCTGACTGATCACAAGAACTTGGAGTACTTGAAGACAGCGAAGTGTCTGAACCCCCGTCAGGCCAGATTGGCTTTATTCTTCACATGATTTCAGTTCACCATCTCCCATCATCCTGGTTCCCAAAATACCAAGGCTCATGCTCTCTCCCAAATCCACACATCCTCATTACACTTGTCTGAACCTACCACTATCCTGCCTCCTGAAGGCTTCTTGCAAGCCATAACCTGGGACATCAACAGAGAGATCAGACTGGCACAACCCACAAACCCTCCTGAAAACTGTGCACCTGGACTTTTGCATGTTCCACCAAAACTTAGAAGCAAACTCATCACCTGGGCACACTCCTCTCCTGCCACTGGACATCCCAGCAGCCATCACACCTACCAGCTCCTCCAAAACAAGTATTGGTGGGAAAACAATCTCAGACATTAGTCATTACATCTCCTCATGCTCCACCTGTTCCCAAGCCAAGGTCCCCAGAGCTCCCCCTGCCAGCAAACTATGCCCTCTCCTGGTACCACAGTGGCCCTGGTCACACACTGCCCTTGATTTCATCACTGACCTACTCCAGTCTCAAGGTAACACAGTCATTCTGGTCATCATCAATACGTTCTCTAAGACACTCAAACTCATCCCACTGCCAGGTCTTCCCACTGCATTTGAGATTAATGAACTTCTATTCACTCACATTTTCCATGACTATGGTATCCCCAAAAACATAGTCAGTGACCAGGATCCCCAGTTCATTTCAAGGTTATGGTTATGATTCATGGACAGGCTGGGAGTATCAGTTAGCCTCACTTTCGGATACCACCCACAGTCTAATGGCCAAGCAGAAAGAGCAAATCAAGAAGTGGGCTGCTTCCTCCACATATTCTGCATGAGAAACCAGAAGGATTGGGCATGATTCCTTCCATGGGCCAAGTATGCATAGAATTTTCTCAAATATTTAGCCACTCAGCTAATCCCATTCTGGTGCATACCCGGATACCAACCTCCATTTTTCCCATGGGACAATATCCCTACACAGATTTTGGCCATAGACTCCTGGTTCCAGAGGAACCAGCAGATATGGGAGGAGGTACACCAAAGGCTGCAGAATGTCAACACAAAGTACAAACATTAAGCCAATAAGCACAGAAGCACCACTCCTGAATATGCCCCAGGTGATAGAGTATGGGTTTCCACAAGGGACATCAGAGAAACCAAACTCCTGCAAGAAACTACAAGCCAGATTCATCGACCCATTCAAGGTCATACGCAAAATTAATGAGATCTCATACAGGCTCGAGCTTCCTTCTCATGGCAAGATGGCACCAACATTCCATGTCTCCTGCCTCAAATCTGCTATCCAAGGTCCCGAGCCTCAGACACACCCACCCAAGAAACACCCTCCCCAGACAATGAAAGTGAACCAATCTACCAGGTCAACAAAATCCTCAATTCTTGCCACAGACAGGGACAACTTGAGTACTTGGTTGACTGACTATAGCTATGGCCCAGAGGAACATAGTTGGGTCAGTTCCAGGGACATCTTAGACCCTCTACTCACTCAAGAATTCCACAGCTAGCACCCTGAAATACCTGCACCAAGAAAGAGAGGTCAACCCTCGGGGGTGGGGTGTTCTGTCAGTAACAGCACTGAAAACCTGAGTTTGGAGCAGCCTTGAAACATGGCTGCTGCAGACTACACTTCCCATGATTCACAGTGCCTCCATCACCAGAGTATTAACTACATCACCTGTCTCCAATTATCCCACAATCACCTTTCCTACATAAGCTCAGCAGTCACAAACACACCTCGCAAAGTATCATTCTGTGTCCCATACCTGACTATACTGAGCCATTTGGTCTCATTAATTTTTCAACCTCATTTCCTTGTCTTTCCTGCATAACCCTGTTTGCTGATTGATCGGCCTTGGCCCATTTCCTGACTATGATTTTTGCTTCATGATCTGGCTTCAGCTGAAGTTTGCGCCGTACCTGGTCTCTCCTGCATCTGCATTTGTAACTGCCCATGCTCTGACAGATGGAAAGGAGACAGAAAGAATGTAGATATAAAAAAGGAAGGAAAACAACATGAATAAGGAATGATGAAATTGTAAATGTTCTTTTTTGGTGTTTCTGTTAGAAAGAAAGAGAAAGAAAGAAATTTAAGGATATAGATATTTTTTATGTCTGTGTTTTACGAGACATAACCTGCCATTTTAGCTTCTGCTAACTTTCACTTGACAAGTAATAACTAATTATAAGCTCATTAATATTCAAATGCTTTTGAATTCTTAATCTTTGAAGTAATTAAAATTCAAATGTAATTTCTGAAAGGAGTTTAACAGCACTAAAGTATGCATAGAGGATTGGGATTAGTGCACTAGTTTTCGTGGTTTATAATTAGCATTTACGCACGAGGCGCTCTGCGGATTGTGAAAGATTACCAGGAAGCGAAACGAGGAAAATAATCCAACATAATACTGCCTTGAGATAAGCGTGTAATGATGGAGGGTGAAAAGTGAGAAGAAAGATGGAAGAGAGATGGACCTCACACCAGCATGTGCTCTCTCTCTGTTTCTTGTTCTTTCCTTTAGTGTTTAGCTAAACAGAAAACTCAAGGGTGTGTTTTTCTTTACTGTTTTTAATAATTACAGTGCATTTCATGTTAAATGGACCTTCTTCAGGTCCTGCGAGTCTGAAGGCCACTTTTCCACATCCCTCTTTCATCTGTCCTGCTCACATGTGTAGAACATCTTGACCTGAATTTCCACTGTTGACTCCTTTGTAAAGCCGGATTTGCATTTTGAACAAAGACACTCTCAGCAGGTAGCATGGGGAGATGTTTTATTTTTATCCAACAAGAGAAGAGAAGACCAAGCAAGAGGGAGGGAGAGATGGAGCAAGAAAAATATGCATTTGCTCAGGATAATGAAACAGCTCCATGATGATTTGAATTCCCACACACATGCACCTTCTCAGGCATTTTCTTTCTGTCATCTTCTGATGGACAGTGGCTGTAAGTGCATACGTACATCTTCATTTGGTTTTTCTAAGAGTAAGTGTTGGAGAAAAAAAAGGCACTGTGATGTAATCACTAATAAGGAACTTAAAGGAGCTTGCTCTATTCCCTGTGCAAGCGGCCTGATTTAAAACATGTACAGTTAGCATTAGGGGGAAAAGGCAAGTTTTACAGCAGCTCAAGGCCAAAATATTGACAGTGATGTGAAACACTGAGCCTCCTGATCCTGGTTTTGAACATGAATCAGTCCAGACCATCTCCTGGTCAAGTATCACGCTGATGCACATATGCACACACAACACTTGTGTAATTCTTTGCAAAGTTTAACTGCTGGGACATAATGCACTTTTCAGAATAAATACACAAACAGCAAAGAGAAAATAACCCTGACTCATGTCCTTTTTTGTAAATATCTGAAGGTCTAACCATAATTAGTCCTAAATTAAAAAAAGTGTGTGTGTGTGTGTGTGTGTGTGTGTGTGTGTGTGTGTGTGTTTTGGAATAGACATGTATTTTCTTTTGTGAAATGTATTTTTAAAAATGCATTGAATTAGCATGCAGAAGAGGCAGTACATCTTTGTCGATCTTTGTAAAAAAAGTGATTGAGGACTCAGCCTTTTGTAGAAAGATATGAAAGTGACTTTCTATCTGATCATCGATCCTCATTTCTTATTCCAGGCACAGATTCATCTAGATACACTGATATGTTCACCATCAACCGATGACTGTTGTTTTTAGCGCTAGTGTGCATAAGAATGCTTCCATTCTGTTGAACTTTCTTCTTCTCTTTCCTCATCTACTTTTCAGGACCCACTTGTGGTGTTACAGATGTCACTCTTGTCTGGATCAATTTCAGTAGCATTCATTATGTTCACAAATCCAGAACAACTATTGTTAGTGTTGTAGTCAAGACCACCTAAACCGAGACCAAGTCATGACCAAGACAAGACCAAGACTTTGAGGGATAGGCATCAAGTCAAGGCCAAGGCAGGGCGAGACTGAGTCAAGACCAGGACCAGACCAGTGTGTGTGAAGGGGGTGGGGGAAGGGTGACAGCTGTTAACAGGAAGACAATTTTCAAATTAACACTGAATCACGTTACTCATTGCATTTGAAACAGGAAAATTTTCATCCAGTCACAGTAAGAATGTTAACAAATAAATCAGACAATGCACAGGCAATTTAGTGAAATCCCCAAAGTTGTGGTCTTGACTGTCTTGAAGTAAAATGCCAAGTCTTCCACATCCAAGATTGAAACAAGACCGAGTAAGAATGCAGTCGATTCCGAGATGAGACCGAGACCTTCAAAAAGTGGTCTCGAGACCAAGAAATGTCCCAAGTACTGCAACACTCACTACTGTTACTTGAGGTGTTCCTCAGGGATCAGTCCGCAGCCATCTTTCATTCTTCAGATTACTTGTTATTCTTCATGTGTCCTGGTTTCAGCATCAGGTGTTTGTCTCACACTGCACCTGTCTATAAAAATTGCAGGATTTTGTGACATAAAAAAGAATGAACCCATTATAAAATCATCTCTGATCTTTTTTTTTCCTTTCCCAGCTTTAATGCAATATACCAAGCAACACAACTCAATTGAAATTAATTGAAAAAAAACAACAACAAAAAAAACAAGTTAAATAACCTGGTGCAGGCAGCACGGTGGTGTAGTGGTTAGCGCTGTCGCCTCACAGCAAGAAGGTCCGGGTTTGAGCCCCGTGGCCGGCGAGGGCCTTTCTGTGCGGAGTTTGCATGTTCTCCCCATGTCCGCACGGGGGTGCTCCGGTTTCCCCCACAGTCCAAAGACAGGCAGGTTAGGTTAACTGGTGACTCTAAATTGACCGTAGGTGTGAATGGTTGTCCGTGTCTATGTGTCAGCCCTGTGATGACCTGGCGACTTGTCCAGGGTGTACCCCGCCTTTCGCCCGTAGTCAGCTGGGATAGGCTCCAGCTTGCCTGCGACCCTGTAGAACAGGATAAAGCGGCTAGAGATAATGAGATGAGAAATAACCTGGTTGTATAAATGTACACACCCTATAATAACGAGGCACATGACTGTGCTCAGAATTAACCAAATCAAGCCCAAATGCAGATCAGCTGTTTCTGATTTTTCTTTTCTTTTTTTTTAACATCTAGGTTTCATCCAACTGCTAAATTCATTGACAACAAGCACCTTACTCATGATATGACATATCATGTCAGGACACCCTGCTACAGAATACATTCACAAAGGATAAGAATTCACAAAAAGATAATTAAACAGGTTTAGAGAATGTAAAGGACAATCAAATAAGTCCATATATCAATCTCTTTTAGAACAAAACCTTCCAGTCTCTGTTTGACACACATCTAAGCCAGAAAGGAATGTCTTCAAAAGATGAAGATCAATGTTTTTACATGGCTAAATCAGAGCCCAGATCTAAATCCTGTCAAAAAAAAAAGTCTGTTATGACTTAAAAAGCACTGTGCATAGAGAACTTGCAGTCACGTGACCGGAAAGTACACAACCCCCATCTTGTCAGTCAAAAACACAGCTGAATACTGCTGCACTCGTGTACAGAATGGATCAATTTCAACCGACGGACTACACGGCTCATTTTTCTAATGAATAGATAACTGTCTAAAATAAACGATCTACAGATTTGTGACCCTTATGGCTTACCGGACGTAGTTTTCACGACCGGATTTTGAACTGCCAGCGGAATACCCGGACGTGTATTCCTCATCAACTCTCATCAACTTTCCCTCGCTGTTCAGTGGTGAAGCACTGCGTGCTTATAAATCTCTGGACAGTTTTCTTTACAGAAATTCAGGATTTGTCAGCGACTCAGATGTGGCATCTTGTAAACAAGAAAATAATACTCATTGGATGGGTAAGTCACTTAAGTATTGAGTATAGCACTGACCAGCCGATTATAGAATAGAATAAGGTAAGAATAAGGTAGAATAAGGTAATTCCAAATTGTCCGTGTTGTTTACATGGATCTGGTGTTGGAGAGGTAGAGGCTTAGCAGTGGAGGTTTGAGTAGCTGTTTTCTGAGCTTAGTCAACAGGCCGGCTCTGCCTGTAGCCTCACTTTTGCTCCGGCTCCCGGCGCCGCCTCCTTCGCTTTGCTTCCAATAACAATCCACGGCGACCCCGCTGGTCTCGCCATCTTGTCCGGAATGTTTTTTTTTTTCTCGTCCAGAATGTTGTGCATGCGATGGAAATCGCTACAAACCATCATTTTCTGCTGGAAACCAATGTCCAGTAAGTCCATACGGTTGTAGTGGATATTGAAGTCCGGTACAGACGAACAACACGCAAAAATACACACAAAAAACATAAAAAATGTGCACAGGTAGGGAGAGCTTGTAGCTGCAGCCGTTGTAGTAGAATTGTATATAGTAGGGTTTTCCAGAAGAAAAGGTAGAAGTAAAACCAGAAGTAGAAGTAGAAGGCGGAATATGGCGTTTGACCGACACGATGGCGTCCGTCACAATCTGGATCGGCTGTGACGTCACATGCAAGTGCTCCATAGGAGATCCTCTCACAATTTGATAGATCTAGAGGAACAGTGCAATTGGTAGACTTTTTCCCAAAAAAGAGTGAGTGCTGTATTACACCCCCCTTAGCTAGCCTTCCTTTGCCTTAGCTAGCAACACAAAGCTACCGTATTTTTTGGACTATAAGTCGCACTTTTTTTCATGGTTCGGCTGGCCATGCGACTTATACTCTGGTGCGACGTATATATGTTTTTTTTTCACCGTGGAATAACTGGAGCTGATGCCGAGTCTGACAACAGCCATGCAGAAGAAGAGGAAACGGCGCTTCGTCTGCCACTGGAGTTGGCAGAGTTGTTCAGAAGCGACACGGAGGATGAGGAATTCAATAGATTTGCTGATTTGGAGTGAAATCGTCAGCTTGATAAACTTGATTGACCTGTGTTTTATTATTAATGATAGGCCTATAGTTAATTTAAATAAGTTATGTAATGATTTTAGGCAATGCTTAATTTGTGAAGTGGGAGGTCCCGGAATGCAGGAGGTGGGTGGGTCTGGTGACTCAAAAAAAAAAAAAAAAGGCGGGGGGTGGTTTACTATAACTTTACGCACACGCGCTTATTGTGTGTGTAAAATAATAATAATAATAATAATAATAATAATAATAATAATAATATCAGATATTATGATCTTAGAAAACGCTTTAGTGACGAACAGTTACAGACAGTAATATGTCGTGCTATTATGTTATAAAATATTATTTTTTATTAGGCTATATATTAAATTATATATTAAATTTATCTTCTAAAATAACAGACTGTACTCATATCACAACCGGTTTATTTCACCATTGGAGATCAGATCACACAAGACATGAGTTAAATGACTCATTTTAAGGATTTAAGTAGGGTATTTAAAAGCAGTGCCAGCGGGACTTCGTGGCTCAGGTGGATAAGGCGCCATACCATAAATCTGGGGACCCGGGGTCAATTCCGACCTGTGGTCATTTTCCGAGCTCTCCCTGTTTTTCTCCTGCTCATTAAAAGCAGTGCCAGCAAACATAAGTGCAATCAATTCAAGTAATAGTTAAGAAATAAAGGGTTTACAAAACAAGTTGGAGAATTCATTTTAAAAATTTTAGTAAACTTTCTTGTTTTTTTGCCATTTTTTCCACAGCGCAAGCTAACGGCTACAAAAAACCCAGTGTTCTATTGAGCGGAAGTATACACCCCATGTCCCCCCCCCCCCCCCTTCCGCATAGATTTTGTGGATGTCATAGGAGAGAAATCAACAACAGATATCAAAATCAAAACCGAACACTAAACAAATTTTTATTTACTTATTTAATTTTTTCCCTTTGTGATGGTCATGGAGGTGATCTGATCCATTTAAATAGCTGCCGGAACACCGAATGAAATGAAAATAGCTGCCGGATCCGACAACGGAGGTTACGGATCTTGTTCCGTCATGTTCTGGCTCAAATTAAGCCCTGATTTTAGGCCTATAGGCTATTGAATAACTTGATGTTACGGTACATATTCAGCCAGTTTTTCTCTGGGCTATTATAAATGATTTTGTTTTGCATTTTTAAAAATAATTCTCCTTCCAAGATGAACTTTATTCTTCGTCTCTGATGTTATGGTGTTAATGGTCTGAATAACATTTAATGTTTTTATCTGATATGACGTTAACTGGCAGGCGCACTTTCTGCCTGTTTTTTTTTTTTCTCTGAGCGGTGGTTGTTGTTTTTTTTTTCACTAGATGGTTGTTTTTACTACCGTATCTGTCTTTGGAGATGATATACCTATAGCCTACTTGACCTCTGATTTGATGAAATAAAATTCGACAAAAATGAAGAATGACACTCCTCGATGATGACTACAGCTTTAATAACAAAGATGAAAGAGCCATGGGGCGATAATAAGCCCTACCGGTAAAAATATTCTAAAACCAAACTGATTAATGCATCAGTAATAGGCTACTAATATTAGTTATCTCATCTCATTATCTCTAGCCGCTTTATCCTTCTACAGGGTCGCAGGCAAGCTGGAGCCTATCCCAGCTGACTACGGGCAAAAGGCGGGGTACACCCTGGACAAGTCGCCAGGTCATCACAGGGCTGACACATAGACACCCATTCATACCTATGGTCAATTTAGAGTCACCAGTTAACCTAACCTGCATGTCTTTGGACTGTGGGGGAAACCGGAGCACCCAGAGGAAACCCACGCGGACACGGGGAGAACATGCAAACTCCACACAGAAAGGCCCTCGCCGGCCCCGGGGCTCGAACCCAGGACCTTCTTGCTGTGAGGCGACAGCGCTAACCACTACACCACCGTGCCGCCCCAATATTAGTTATAATAATAATAATATAGGCTATTAGTAATAACGATAGTGATAGTATTAAAGATAGTAGTAGATATTTAAAATAATCAGACTAGGCTACTTACAGGGCAAAGGGCGCGTTATCACTGCTCAGCTGTTCGTTTATTAAATAAACAATGCAGTCGCGCAGTAACCACGCGCCGCTTATCAGATAGAATCACAGATTCTATGGATAGAATAACCCTTCAAAAAAGTGCGACTTGTAGTCCAGTGCAACGTATATATGTTTTTTTCGTCTTCATAATGCATTTTTTGGCTGATGCGACTTAAACTCTGGAGCGACGTATAGTCTGGAAAATACGGTAATTCTTTTGTCTTAGCAACCAAAGCTAATTCTCTTGTTTACTTAGAAACACGTGGTCACCAGGCCTCACACACACACAAACACATCTTAGTTAGCTACCAAAGCTAACTCTTTTGTTCTACTTAGAAACACGTGGTGACCCCCAACACACTCACACACATACACACACACACGCTCATCCAGTATATATCATATTTGTATATATTTCAACTGCCATTATCCATTTTTATCTTTGTTATAATAAATTCAATTATTATTGAAACTGTGCATTTAATTTGTTGTTCCAATACTTTTGAAGTCACACAATCTCAAAGAATTCAAGGTGCATACGAGTTATGTAATATGGTAAGTGATCATAATAATTTGGAATATACCATAATTTAGTTGTTTAGTAATTTATTATTAAGCACCAAAATTAATGGTATTAATGAGACTGATCCAATGAGACTGATTCCATGAGGGATTTAATGATAGAGACTGATTCAATGAAAACGATTCAATGAGGATGATTCAATGAGACCAAAATTAATGGTCTGATTCAATGAGACTGATTCAATGAAAATGATTCAATTAGAATGATTCAATGAGTGATTCAATGGTATGATTCAATGAGACTGATTCAATTTAATGAGATTTATCACTTAAGAATTACCAATTGCACCTACACTTTGTATATTATTTGTGCTGATCATTCTGACTGATTTGGACATCATTCTGACTGATCCCATTTCATTTTTAATTTTTGTTGATTAGAAGTCAAGCTGTTCCTCAAGTACTACTTCTCGGCCCTAAAGCTTCCCCTTTTCTTTGTGATTACCCTTTCACAAAGAAAACAGTAGTGGGTTTCCCCGAAGCCTCTTAACACTAAGAACATCTTAACTAGGAGACAGCATTCATTGTGCTGCTCACTCTACCATTTAACGATGATCTTTATACTTCAGTGCTATTGGAAACTCAGACCAGATCATTTAACATCTAGAAAGTTCTTCACCAATCTGAAAGAAAGAAAAAAAAAAGGAGTGAAAGTGACTGGAATTACAAGGAAACAGGAAAGCCTGAGAGAGAGAGAACTGGAGGAGGAAGGAAGGTAAATGGGCTAAGATAGCAAGAACATTATCAGCTTAGCTTTAAAGGTGGAAATGGAAGCCTAGGAGATTGCTGTAAGATAATCTGATGTTTAAATGCCTCCCACCATGTTGAATCTAAAGCCAGGGCAGCTCACCATGAACTTTAATGACTTATTAGGCTAAAAGGAGAGTCTCATAACACAAACTAGTACTGATAGTGAAGCCATAGAAAAATTAGAAATATGGAATTTCAGTCATATAAGATAAACAGTGTATAAAGGCATGACCCAACATTTTAGCATCTTTTATTACCTCTGCCAATTTTGTTGGTGTCAGGGTGTAGGCACTTACGGATGCAAGTGCAGGGGAGAGTGGGTGCATTGCAAACTGGTAACCAAATCCAAAACAGCAATCTGAAGTCATAGTCAGCGACAACCAATGGTTGGTCAATTTGCAAACAGAAAGTTAAATGGCAGACAAGTAAACAAAGTCAAAAGCATTGGTAATCAGCCGGCTTGGCATGATCAGACACAGAATGATACTTCACAGTGAGTATTTGTGGATGCTGGGTTATGTAGAGGAGTAATTATGGGGAAATGGGACACAGGTGAGGTTCCAAGTATTCTGGAGATGAGGGGCGCTGTGGTGCTTGGGAGTTGTAGTCCAGAGTGGCCATGTTTGGAGGCTGCTCCAAACTCAGGTTTTCAGTGCTGTTACTGACAATTGGAGGGGGTTATGTTTTTCAAAACAAATCAAATCAAGTTTATTTGTATAGCGCTTTTAACAATAAACATTGTCGCAAAGCAGCTATACAGAATTTGAACGACTTAAAACATGAGCTAATTTTATCCCTAATCTATCCCCAATGAGCAAGCCTGTGGCGATGGTGGCAAGGAAAAACTCCCTCAGATGACATGAGGAAGAAACCTCGAGAGGAACCAGACTCAAAAGGGAACCCATCCTCATTTGGGCAACAACAGACAGCCTGACTATAATATTAACAGTTTTAACAGGTATAACCCTCAACTGTCCTCATGGGGCCGTCCTTCACAGGAGCGGTGCGATAAAACTCCGACCAGACACAGGGCACCAGGATGGATCAAGCAGGTCCGAGGGGCAGAAGAGGCCAGCATCTCAATCCCAGGACCAACATGTAACTCAGAGGGACAGATTGGGGGGGGGGAGGGAGAGAGAGAGAGAGAGAGAAAGAAAACACAGGTTGTTAGGTATGCCCTAAAAATGACAAGTATTAAATCTGTGTGGTAGGCTCGCAGAGACGAGAGTCTTTACATCAGGCATAACACACAACAATGGCATGTTAATATGGTAAAAAATATCATGACCTGCTCTGGCTGGATGCTTGATTGGGTGATGGGAGCACACTCCTCAGCAATGATGAGATGCAGATGGGACCCTTAGGGCCGGCCAAGACACCTCAGCTACATTTCACCGGGTCTGGGACATGCGACAGAATGTCTGATGGCCGATTCCCCGCAGGCCACGATAGCCAGTCGAGGTCTCCACCTTCTCCACCAAAATATTTCCTGTTGACTCCATGTAACTCAGAGGGACAGATTTGGGGTGGGGGGGAGGGAAAGAAAACACAGGTTTTAGGTATGCCCAATGTCACCTGAATAAGTAGGAGCAGTATACATATTGCACCGAGTACAAGCAGGGACTCCGGCAACTAACTATGACAGCATAACTAAAAGGAGAGAGCCAGAAGGTAACACAGGCATGAGGGAGCCCCGGGACATAAAGCAGCCAGCCACTACACCATCAACAAACTTGAGTGAGCAAGCGAGTGGGGACTGACAGCATCCATACATCCCAGTTTACCAAAACACTCTATGTCTGAGGACCCTCGAGATCTACTCCTTTACCTCATAAACACCATTAACAAAAGGCTTGACTAAACAGATATGTTTTCAGCCTAGACTTAAATGCTGAGACTGTGTCTGATTCCCGAACATTACTTGGAAGGCTGTTCCATAACTGTGGGGCTTTGTAAGAAAAGGCTCTGCCCCCTGATGTAGCCTTCACTATACGAGGTACCAGCAGATAGCCTGCACCTTTTGATCTAAGTAGGCGTGGCGGGTCATAGAGGAGCAGAAGTTCACTCAGGTAGTGTGGTGCGAGACCATTTAGTGCTTTAAAGGTCAATAGTAGTATTTTATAATCAATACAAAATTTGGGAGCCAATGCAGTGTGGATAAGACAGGCGTGATGTGGTCATATTTTCTAGTTCTAGTAAGGACTCTTGCTGCTGCATTTTGAACTAACTGGAGCTTGTTTATGCACTTATTGGAACATCCAGACAGTAAGGCATTACAATAATCCAACCTGGAGGTAACGAAAGCATGGACTAGTTTTTCTGCATCATGCAATGACATTAAATTTCTTATCTTTGCAATATTTCTGAGATGAAAGAAAGCTATCCGGGTGATGTTATCAATGTGAGTTTCGAATGAAAGACTGGGGTCAATAATCACTCCGAGGTCTTTTACTGCTGCACGTGAAGAAACAGAAAGGCCATCCAGAGTCACTGTGTAATCAGAAAACTTACTTCTAGCTGTATGTGGTCCTAGCACAAGTACTTCAGTCTTGTCAGAGTTAAGCAGAAGGAAATTAATAAGCATCCAGTGTCTAATGTCCTTAACACATTCCTCAATTCTGTTAAGCTGGTGTCTCTCATCAGGTTTTGCAGAGACATACAACTGTGTGTCATCAGCATAACAGTGGAAACTAATGCAATGTTTATGAATAATATCACCCAGAGGTAACATATATAGAGAAAAAAGCAGTGGACCCAAGACAGAACCTTGTGGAACACCAAACTTTACCTCGGTACGTCTAGAAATATCACCATTTATATCAACATACTGATAACGATCAGTTAGATAAGACCTGAGCCAGGAGAGGGCCATTCCCTTAACTCCCACAACATTTTCTAGTCTATCCAGAAGAATGGAATGATCAATGGTATCAAATGCTGCACTAAGGTCAAGCAACACAAGTAGCGAGACACAGCCCTGATCAGACGCCAACAGTAGGTCGTTTACTACTTTAACCAGTGCTGTCTCTGTGCTATGATGAGGTCTAAATCCTGACTGATACATTTTATGGATGTTATTCCTATGTAAATATGAGCATAACTGCTGTGCCACAGCTTTTGCAAGGATCTTGGAGATAAAGGGGAGGTTTGATATTGGCCGATAATTGGACAGCTGACAGGGATCAAGGTCAGTTTTTTTAATCAGGGGTTTGATAACTGCTAGTTTAAAGGATTTGGGTACATAGCCAATCATAAGAGAAGAATTTATTATTTTTAGAAGCGGTTCAATTACTCCAGGCATTATCTGTTTGAATAGATGTGTCGGTAAGGGATCTAGTACGCAAGTTGAGGCTTTTGATGTAGAGATTAATGAAAGTAATTCAGTTTCTTTTAGGGGAGTAAAACATTCTAACTGATGATCTGATACAGTTATATTGTTAACTACAAGGTCACTTTCATTGTCTAACCTTAAATTAGTAGTTTGAATTTTTTGTCGGATATTCTCAATTTTGTCATTAAAAAAATTCATGAAGTCGTTGCTACTACATACTGCAGGTGTGCATGTGTTGATAGTGGACTTATTCCTGGTTAATTTTGCTACAGTATTAAATAGGAATCTAGGATTATTTTTGTTATCTTCTATTAGGGAGGAGAAATATGTTGATCTCGCAGCACTAAGAGCTTTTCTATACTTCAGGAAGCTCTCCTTCCAAGCTAATTTGAACACTACCAATTTTGTTTGACACCATTTACGTTCCAATTTTCAAGTTGTCTGTTTTAATGTGCGAGTGCGAGGGTGCTAATTTTTTGTCTCTGACCATTTTCCTTTTTAGAGGAGCTACATTATCTAAAGTATGGCGGAATGTTGAGTCTAAGCATTCAGTTGCCTGATCAAGTTCTGCAGGGGCTGACAGTGACCCAATCAAAGTTGACAGCTCTGGGAGATCATTTATAAAGCTCTGTGCAGTAGTTGACGTGAAAGTACGTTTAATACAGTAGCGTGGTGAGGTGCATATATTATTACTCAGACATATCTTGAATGAGATGAGACAATGATCTGAGATAACTTCAGACTGTGGAAGTATGACTATATTATCTACGTTTAATCTGAATGTTAGTATTAGATCAAGGGTGTGACCACCACCATGGGTCGGTCCCATGACACTCTGCTTAATCCCAACTGAGTCCAAGATGGACACAAACGCTGTTCTCAAAGGGTCCTCTGGGTTATCGAAGTGAACATTAAAATCTCCGACAACTAAAGCTTTGTCTAAGGAAATAACCAGATCTGAGATAAAATCTGCAAATTCAGAAAGAAACTCAGAATATGGCCCTGGGGGCCTGTAAATAATAAGCAATGGAATTAACTGGGTAGACTTATTTTTCGAGGCTACATACATTATATGAGTATGAAGAACTTCAAATGTATTAAATTTATAACCAGGTTTTTGTGTTACACCTAGACAATCGTTATAAATAACCGCGACGCCTCCTCCTCTGCCAGTTAGACGAGGCTGGTGTATATAACTGTATCCAGGAGGACTCGCTTCATTTAATGCTATATATTCATTTGGCTTAATCCATGTTTCAGTTAAACAAAGTACATTAAACTCCTGATCAGTAATGAGTTCATTAACCATTAGCGCTTTAGATGTAAGAGATCTAATATTTAATAGCCCCACCTTTAGATCAAAGGTGCTGGCAGCAGCTGTACAGTCAGTATGATCTAATTTTATATTGATTAGGTTACTGGAACAAAGTCTCTGAAAATTTCTACCTTTTTGTTGAGCTTGGGGAACAGACACAGTCTCGATGTAGTGGGCCCTGAGTGACGACTCTGTGCAGCTAGCAGACAGTCGGTTTAGCCTGTTCGTCTGCTCCCTGGCCTTGGCTCTGGATTGTCAGAAATTAACTAGGCCTGTTCTGAGACTATGACCTATGCTGCAGGAAATGAGAGCAGCACCTTCCCGAGTGGGATGGATACCGTCCTGCCCTAACAGGCCAGCAGTGCCCTCAAAATTAGCCCAATTATCTATAAAGCCCACACTGTTTTCAGAGCACCACCTGGACAGCCAGCAGTTCAGTGACCATAACCTGCTGTAAGCTACATCGCCACGCCGCATTGGGATGGGGCCAGAGCATACTACAGCATCGGACATCGCCTTCACTAATTTAAACACCTCTACAAAGTTATTCTTAGTAACCTCAGACTGATGAAGGCGTATATCATTAGCTCCTGCATGGATAACTATCTTTGAGAACCTGTGCTTGCCTAGGACCCTAAGATTACCTGCTATGTCCGGCGCCCTGGCTCCCGGTATACACCTGACTAAAGCTGCTGGTGCCCCTAAAGGCTGAGCTAATTTCACGTGCCGTATGATAGAGTCCCCTATAACCAGAGCTCTTTCAGGTTTCTCAGTGGGTGCATCACTAAGGAGAGCAAACCTGTTCGACACGTGACGTGGAGAGGAGTGGTGCTCCCGTGGGCGAGCCTCAGCGGTAGCTTTGGCTCTACGCTTATGCCGCCGAGCCGTCACCCATTCGCCCCGCTGTAAGGGCTCTAATGCCGGAGTTGGGGGATTGCTAACTCCACCTAGGGCGTCCAGACTTTCCCTAACAGAAACTACACTGTTCTCACGCTCACTAACCTGCTCTAAAGCCTGGACACGTGCTTCTAGCACTGAAATCTTCTCCGTCAGAGAGCTAACTAATCTGCACTTATCACAAGTAAAGCTAATAAAGCTATCGCTAGTGACGGAGGAAGAATGACTAAACATCCTGCACTCAGCACACTGAACAGGCTGAAGGTGTGCCATGATGAAAAGATTCACGTACCTTAAATGAAGATCTGTTGATATTAAAGCAGATCAGATGTGGATGGCCTCCGCTTGTGGTCTTTACACAGGAGGAGAGAAAAAGAAAGCCACAAGGCACCAGGATGGATCAAGCAGGTCCGAGGGGCAGAAGAGGCCAGCATCTCAATCCCAGGATCAACATGAAACTCAGAGGGACAGATTGGGGGGGGGGAGAGAGAGAGAGAAAGAAAACACAGGTTGTTAGGTATGCCCTAAAAATGACAAGTATTAAATCTGTGTGGTAGGCTCGCAGAGACGAGAGTCTTTACATCAGGCATAACACACAACAATGGCATGTTAATATGGTAAAAAATATCATGACCTGCTCTGGCTGGATGCTTGATTGGGTGATGGGAGCACACTCCTCAGCAATGATGAGATGCAGATGGGACCCTTAGGGCTGGCCAAGACAATTCAGTTACATTTCACCGGGTCTGGGACATGCGACAGAATGTCTGACGGCCGATTCCCTGCAGGCTACGATAGCCAGTTGAGGTCTCCACCTTCTCCACCAAAAGATTTCCTGTTGACTCCATGTAACTCAGAGGGACAGATTTGGGGTGGGGGGGGAGGGAAAGAAAACACAGGTTGTTAGGTATGCCCAATGTCACCTGAATAAGTAGGAGCAGTATACATATTGCACCGAGTACAAGCAGGGACTCTGGCAACTAACTATGACAGCATAACTAAAAGGAGAGAGCCAGAACGTAACACAGGCATGAGGAAGCCCCAGGACATAAAGCAGCCAGCCACTACACCGTCAACAAACTCGAGTGAGCAAGCGAGTGGGGACTGACAGCATCCATACATCCCAGTTTACCAAAACACTCTATGTCTGAGGACCCTCCAAATTTACTCCTTTACCTCATAAACACCATTAACAAAAGGCTTGACTAAACAGATATGTTTTCAGCCTAGACTTAAATGCTGAGACTGTGTCTGATTCCCGAACATTATAGACAGCATAACAATTGCAACTGTGACCGTCAGAAAGAAATCACAAATTTGCAATTGCCCCAGTTTTCCCCACCTCACTGTTATGCAAACAAGTGGTGAATGCAGGTTAATCAGGCATTTTGAGTCCTGCCCAGATGCATGGCTTCACTGCATGGGATTAATGGAGTGGGGGCAGGTGCATTTTGTATAGAAAGAAAAACATTTGGATGTTTATTGGAAAGCTTACCAGACCCTCCAGGATTTCACGATGTTGCCAATTCAGGGCGGTGTTGCAATTATATCCAATCACCGCAACTTTCCCGCAAATTTGACCAATCGTTGGCGTCGTCTTGAGGTGACGTCGACAAACTACCTTCCTCCTTACTTCCATGTATATGTTCAAGAGAAGCAGCATGTGCACAATGTTGCCAGATTGGGCGGTTTAAAGTGCATTTTGGCAGGTTTTGAACATATTTTGGGCTGGAAAACGTCAGCAGTATCTGGCAACACTGCATGTGCGAGTCAGTGTTTATATAAGCTTAAATTCTGTTACTGAAAGTGTGTTATGTTTACAGTGAAGGACTGTGTGCACTTTACATTATTTTTTTTTTACTTAATACAAGAAATTAATGGATGCCAACGTTTTTGCCAAAATGGTATTTTATTGTCCATTGTTTAGGCAGCTTCAGCATCATACTGTGAGATTCTGTTCAAATTGTTTTTTTTTTCTTCCATGAAGCCTGAGCCATTTATTTTTTTAGTTTATAATTATTGTTTAATTTAGTCTTCAGGAGAGACTGCCTGCACACAGTACTAGTATTAATAGTTTTTTTTTTTACATGAAAACTGAGGCATTTATATTATATTTTAAGGTAACTTCATGTTGTGCTGTGAGGTTCTATGCACTTTAACTTTTGAACCAACAGGTGCATTTGGATAAGTAAAGCCTATTTTTCTGCATTTTTGTAGTCCTGGTAATCTTTTATATTGGTAAAGTTGTTTTATAGGACCATTTCTCAGTGTCTTTGTTTTTTTAATCAATAGTTTTTCAATAATAACTTAATATTTAACATATCACTCAATTTTAATCACAAAAAGAGAAAATCGCAACAATTTCTCGCAACTTTCACTTCCTCCCACAATGTAATCGCAACAAAAACCTAAAAAACACCACAACTTTCATCGCAATTTTTTGGAAAAACCCCTGCAACATCAGACATTTTAGCCCGCAACAATCACAAAAAAGGCCCGTGAAATCCTGGGGGGACTGGCTTACTCTTTGCATTTCCTGCCTGGATACACAGCTTCTCCTTACGATGATTGGTATACCTCTCAAAGGACCAGAACCTTGGAACCACGTACCAATCACAGAAAGCCGAATGAATGTGAATGGCGTCTCAAATGTAAACATATCGGAGTTGGTTGGAATCAACAGTATGCTGCCACATGCGCATGACAATTCCTCGATGCTCTCAATCAGTTGATGGCTGATTGTGCTCATTTCACAATCCGATCTCAATCTTTAACTATCATTCCAACTGTGACTGTCACAAAGAAACATCTAATTTGTAATTGTTCCATTATTCCCAGTTTTGCTGCACCACATTGTTATGCAAGCACGCAGTGAACACAGACGATGTGGTAACAGTAATATGAATATGAATCACTTTGGAAAGAATGACTTCAATTTGCTGGGTGATGAATCACGTGTTTGTGTAGCAGTAGGCATCTGGGTGACTCTTAAACCCTTTAGACAAATAATGTGTTAATTAAATGCCTGTGGAAGATGATGAATGCACACAGATGCCCTTGCTTCTGCCTTGATCTCTCAGCATTCCATCTCTGGTCAGATCCATAGCTACAGAGTGAGAACTGCAGCATTCCAGACAACTGAGAATATCAGGGAAATATATAAGGGAATATCAATGAATGACATCTGTGTTGTCTTTGTCCTCATTCATGCTTATCTTTCTTTACTGCCATCTTAGGTTGCTTTTATATTTATCTATCTATCATTACCTTTCTTTAGCTCCATATTTTTTTGTTCATTTTATCTTTCTTTACATCTTATTTTCCATCCATCCATCCATCCATCCATCCATCCATCCATCCATTTGTCATTTCCTCATTCATTCTTGTTTTTCCTGATCTCAGTCTTAATCTGTTAAAACATTATCTTGCTTTTATCTTTATTTTTCTTCTATTTTTTAAATTTGATTTACTTGAACATTGCATCCACCTTGTTTTTAATCTTTTTCACTTACTTTTTATATCTACCCACCTGTCAATTTTGGTTGAGAAGTGGTGAGAACATTCAGAACTTCATTAACTTCCGTTAAAAAGTAGAACTTATTGTGTACATGAGCCAACTCAGAGGGACCCTAACTAATGTGCAAAGAGAGAATCACATCACCCAACAATAATATTTAATAATGCAGTCTATAATCCATACCATAGACACTCACCGGTCACTTTACTAGGAACTTGTTGTTGATTCAAAGATCTCTATTCTTGGCTGCAGGAATGTAACCCATTGTGGTGTTCTGCTGTTGCATGTTGAGATGCTTTTCTGCTCATCACGGCTGTGATTGAGTTACTATATCTTTCCTGATCCAATCTCGGGTGGGTTTCTCAAAAGCATCGCAGCACAAAGATTGTGAAATGGTAGCGCAAGCAGCACAATGAACACACTCTCCTAGTTAAGATACTCTTAGTGTTAAAAGGCTTTTGGGAAAACCGCTGCTAGCCAGTTTCCTCTGACCTCTCTTCTCAACAAGGTGTTTCGCTCACTCAATGTTTTTTTTTTGTTTGTTTGTTTGTTTTTCGCACCATTCTGTGTAAACTCTATAGACTGAATGTGAAAACCCCAGGAGATCAGCAGTTTCTGAAATACTCAAACCAGTCCATCTGGTACCAACATCCATGCCACAGTGAAAGTCACACTTTGAGATCACAATTTTTCCCATTCTGATGTTTGAAATCAACATTAACTGAAGCTCTTGATTTGTATCTGCATGATTTTATGCATTGTGCTGCTGTCAAGGGATTGGCTGATTAGATAACTGCATAAAACAGCATGTGGATGGGTGTTCCTAATAAAGTGACCAGTGAGTCTAGTGTTCTCTTATCACCTTCAACTCCAGAATGTCTGTACATCACGATCTTATTATTTAAATTATTATTATTATTATTATTATTATTATTATTATTATTATTATTATTATTATTAATAATAATAATAATAATAATAATAATAATAGGCCAGTGTATAAACAGACAGTTAGTGCATTAGGAAGGAGGTAGAGTTTTGATGGCTCTATTCTGATGGTTGGGAGTTAATTGGGTCCCTTGTCTCCACTTGCTGCAGCTTGGCTGCATTTTATTCTTGGGGGGAATAGAAACCCGAGACGATGTTTCTGTTTAGATTGTGATGAGGAACATGCTCACCTACAAATCAGGGAATAATGATGAGACTTGAAGATGTGTTACTAAAATGAGGTTACTTCGTTCTTCACCCATATCTATACAGCTTCTTCAGGAGTCAATATCAGGGGTTTGTTCTGAAGCCAAGTGCTTCATTCAAGCAGTACACCTGATTATGATCTCTTCATGACTCAGTGAGGTCAAAAAGGTTCTGCATTTATCCTTTTGCCTGTGTTTTATTCTCCTGCCAATAATCTCCACTCATCTGATGGAACAAGACTCAAGCTAAAGGTCTGCAAGAAATGCAGTGTCTTCTACACGGATAATGTCTGTCTGAACCACACATCAGTGATCTTAATCACTTAACCACACACCTACACTACAGGGCATTGCAAAACAGCCCTACCTTCAAAACCGCCGGGTCAAAGTAGATAGGCAAAAAAGATATAAAGATGAAGTACAAAGGTGAAGGAAAATATTAAAAGAAAAAGTCAAAGATGAAGACCATAAAATGATTCCTTTCTAGTGTTCCTGAATTTTAATTTTCATCTTTGAGCATCTTCATCTTTGTCTGTTTAAAAAACATTTTTTTCCATCCTTGTAGTCTTCATAATTTTTTTTTAAAATCTTCTTGAAGGCAGGGCCAGTTTGTAGAGGGGAGGTTCAAAAAAAGACCCTGAAGTTAAAGGACACAGAACAACAACATGAAAATGAATTTTTTTTAAGCAGACAAAGAAAAGAACGACAATTTAAGGTGAAAATTAAAGGCAAAGACAACTTGAAGATGCAGAGAAAGAACAAGCTTGAAGATGAGTGAAAAGATTCAAATAAAAATGGTGAAATTGAGATGTATCGAGGAGAAAGCCAGGCTGAACAAAATGAGGTGGAAAAATGAAGCTAGAAGGCAAGAGTAAAGATGATAAATTAAAGAAGTGTGTATGTTAAAAAAAATATATATAAAATGTGTGTGTGTGTGTATAACATAAATACGCACACAGTGTGCATGTGTATATAATACATACACATTGCACACATTACGTATGTGTGTATATATATTCTTAATTTCCCTGAGGGAACCCGTCCAAAAGGATCAATAAAGTTTTATCTAATCTAAAATATATACTGTGCGTATGTATGTATGTATATATATCTCGCACACATCGCTGGTGACACCTCCCACCCTTCACACTCACTCTTCAACCTTCTGCCCTCAGGGAAAAAGTACCAGAGCTTCCGGGCCTGCTCCACAAGACTGCTGAACAGCTTCATCCACCAGGCTGTCAGGATGCTGAACTCTGTCCACTACCTACCCCCTACCCCTGGTCTGTAACACATTCATTCACACAAGAAACTCTATCTCGTCCATTTGCACATCACACTACAATCATTTGCATAACTGCTGTATCTGCTGCTATTGCTCATTTGCACTACTGTACACCTCATAAGCTGCTCTTCTAGCACCTTCTTCGTTACAGATATTGTACTGTATTTGCACTACTGATATTTTGTACATTGATTTTAGTGTATTTTTTTCTATCTATCTATCTATCTATCTATCTATCTATCTATCTATCTATCTATCTATCTATCTATCTAATTATATTACACACTGTGTGTGTGTGTGTGTGTGTGTGTGTGTGTGTGTGTGTGTGCGCGCGCGCGCAAATAATTAAAAAAGATGAAGTCAAAGATAATGAGGAGGGAGATAAAAAATGGAGAAAAGGATAAATATAAAGAGAAGATACAGAATTAAAAGAAATGATAAGGAAATGTTCAGATGGAGGTAAGGCAGAAGCTGAAAAAATGACAAGGAAATGAAAAGGATGAAGAAAAGCAGATGAGGCAAAAAGGATGAAGATTGGACTGAGAGAAAATACACTGGAAAAAAATGAGGATAAGAAAAGAGAGAGGAAAAATTGATGATGGAAAAAGACAGGGAGAATTTAAGATAGGGGGACATCGAGATGAGCAGATGAGGAGCAAAGATGGAGAAAATGAAGGTTTTAAAAATAAGAAAAATAAAGAGAAAATGGCTGATATATTCCACCATCAGTGTTCCTATACGTATTATTAATTTTAAATGCTATTTTATTGTTTCAGCTTTAAATGTCATGAAATATTTAAGCTTAAATGTATTCTGTTCTTACATAAAATTAATAATTCAAATAGATAAAATGGGATAAACTGTGAGTTATTAGTGTAACTTCTGAACAATGACTGCAGTGTTTAAGGGCGAAGGATCCCTGAGGGAGCAGGTTTAAGGACGTGATGTTTTACACGAGGTCGTTGCACGATGCACTGCATGTTTATTCATGTTAAATATGAATAAAACATGCTGTTAAAAAATGCTGACTCTTACTTTTATTTAGGAAGTTTTATTCACTAATTTGATGAGGGTGGAAAATAAAGTTTTTTTCCTCTTGTCTAAAAATAAACAGATCACATATGCATATGAATTGTGCAAAGAAACTGCTTGTGAAAATCGTTCATCTGTCAAAGAAAATGTTCAATTTAACTGAATGTGCATACAAAAAGACATGAGATGAATAAATGAGCCATGCAAAAAGAATCGCATGAAAATGAATGCTTCATATGCAAAAATAGAAACCCAAATGTGCGAAAAACTCAAGTAAAATAAATGTAAAAAAGAATCACAATTAAAATACAGGTCATGTAAAAATTGCATTTCTGTTTAAAAAATGCACTTGAAGATAAATGAATCATGTATCAAATAAAAATCACATTAGAAAATAAATCATGTGAAAAAATGTGTGCTCTACACCTTTATATAGGGTCTTCAAAATAGATAGACAGACAGATCTGTCTATCTCTGGTTTTTGTTTATTATGTACTTTCAAGTAAATATTCCAGCTGTCCTGCTATAAAATATTGAATCCTGGAGCAGAACTCAATTTTTCTAAGAAACTGAGTGGTAATTTGTGTGCGTGTCCTTTTTTTAATAAATACAATTTATAAACTCCATCAAATCTTAATCACCAAGCTGTCTGTCCGCTCAGAGCTCAAACAGATTGCAGCAGAAAAAGTGAATGTAAAACGTCCCCTCGAGATGAGTCCAGCCAGGCGAGACGGCCCACGCGCTCCGACACAGATTTATTCTGAAAGAACAGCAGTAGAGGAGCTAGAAATGTTCTTAGCAGTACAAAGCACATATCAGAACCTGAGATGTACAGGAAATAAACAAATAGGTCAACAACGCATGTATGCTTCTTTCCTGCTTTAACCCTGCTATCCTGTAGTCCAGGCCAAAACTGACCCTTATCACGTTTCAGTGTCTTGGACATACTGTACCATTGCACTTTATCAGCCCTCCCAACAGTGACTATATCATCGTGTGAAAATGAAGATGACCAATTTGGTAGTTTTTATCAAGTCTCTAAGCTGTTTGGGTATAAAAGATACCGTTCAGAGTGAATATGAAGATCTTACACATGCGTGTGCGTGCACACAAAATTAAATGTACTTCCCTGATGAGTTCTCATGTTTCTTTTTCTAGTACCAATTTTCAGCCAATTGAGGTTTTTCACCCACATAACCAAGTCATGTGATGCTGCCATTTTGGACGTCACGGCTCGAATCAGTTTGAATGCAAGGAAGGCGATAAACGAAAAACATAAAAGAAAAAGGAGTGAGATGCAGAAAACACCTTCACTATCCAGCGACGTAGGGCATTTACAGGGCGAGCAGAGGGAGAGGTATTTGCAAAAATTGAGGTTAGCAGGCTTAGAGAACGACGTTTACCTGCTTCCACCAGGATTGTTCACTGACGTACGGAAGTACACGAAGCCCTCGTCTTTACCTGACTTCGGCCCACATGATCTGTATACATATGTCGTTAAAAACCCATCGCCATACACAGGTATTGATCTGAAAGCGTATAAGAGTTTGGATGCCTACAAATATTTGTGTCAGGCTGGGTAACATGCCTACATCAGTGGGTCGTCCCTGGAGCTGGTGGTCGCCATCTTATTACAGCTAAGGTTTGTTCACATTTTCATTTACTTTCGGTCATCAGGATAAACAAAATGTTATTAAATGTCATTGAAATAACTTCTTAGTCTGTTGAGACATGGCCCGTTATAAATTTGCTGTTACCAGGCAATGACCAAGAACTGTATTATTAGGGTCGGTGTCTGTGTTGTAGCAGTGTACTAGCAGCTAGCTGTTAGCACTAGCTAATGTCAACAACATAGCTAGTATGTTACTGTAGCAATGTTTACGTTCAGTCATTTGGATGACTGTTAAAACCTTTCAGTCTCAAGTTTTTCCTTCACTGTATTTACTAGTTTACTGTAATTATGATCCGGCAGCTATTTACACCGGATCCAGTGTAAATAGCTGCCGGAGCGCGCTCCGGCTTGCTCCCCCTCAAATTAAGCAGCGCGTTCCGGAACCTCGGCCGGAGCACTCCGGGAGCAAGCCGGAGCGCGCTGCTTAATTTGAGGGGGAGCAAGCCAGAGCGCGCTCCGGAACCTCGGCCGGAGCACTCCGGGAGCAAGCCGGAGTGCGCTGCTTAATTTGAGGGGGAGCAAGCCGGAGCGCGCTGCTTAATTTGAGGGGGAGCAAGCCGGAGCGCGCTCTGGCAGCTAGTTACACTGGATCCAGTGTCTGTAACACGTTATTTTTTCAAGCTGGTTCTCCCTCTCTGTCTGCAGCGTTAGTATGTAGCTTGACCTTCAAAATGGCGGACACCGAGGCGTCACGTGACCCTGTGACGTCAGGTGAAAAACCTCAATAGGGAATGGGTTCTTTTATCAGATCCATTCAGGATTCTTTGCTGGCTCATGAACCAGTCTGCATTTCCATGAGTTTTGGCCGGAACCATTGTAATCAAGGATGTGTCATCAGTGGACTATTGCCCAGTGGAAATAAACAGTAACAGCAAGATGGTGACACACACTGATTATATGCAAGCTTTTGTTCTATTATTTTATTTATATAATATACACACATGGTGCCTTGCAAAAGTATTCATCCCCCTTGGTGTTTGTCCTGTTTTGTTGCATTACAAGCTGGAATTAAAATGGATTTTTGCAGGGTTAGCACCATTTAATTTACACAACATGCCTACCACTTTAAAGGTGCACCTTTTTTTTTAATTGTGACACAAACAATAATTAAGATGAAAAAAACAGAAATCTGGAGTGTGCATAAGTATCCCCCCCCAAGTCAATACTTTATATTGCCACCTTTTGCTACAATTACAGCTGCAGGTCTCTTGGGGTATGTCTCTATAGGCTTAGCACATCTAGCCACTGGGAGTTTTTCCCCATTCCTCAAGGCAAAACTGCTCCAACTCCTTCAAGTTTAGATGGGTTGCATTGGTGTATAGCAATCTTCAAGTTATGCTACAGATTTTCAATTGGCTTGAGGTCCATGCTTTGACTAGGCCATTCCAAGACATTTAAATGTTTCCCTTTAAACAACTCCAATGTAGCTTTAGCAGTAGGTTTAGGGTCATTGTCCTGCTAGACCATGAACCTTCATCCCAGTCTCAAACCTCTGGCTGACTCAAACAGGTTTTCCTCCAGAATTGCCCTGTATTTAGTGACATCCATCTTTCCTTCAGTCCTGACCAGCTTTCCTGTCCCTGCAGATGAAAAACATCCCCACAGCATGATGCTGCCACCACCATGCTTCATTGTAGGATGGTGTTCTCAGGGTGTTGGGTTTGTACCACACATGGTGTTTCCCATGATGGCCAAAAGTTAAATTTTTTCTCATTTGACCAGAGAATCTTCTTCCATGTGTTTGGGGAGTCTGCCGCATGCTGTTGGGCAAACCCCAAATGTGATTTCTTAAGCAATGAATGACTTTTTTTTTTTTCCTGACCACTCTTCCATAAAGCCCCGCTTTGTGGAGTGTATGGCTTAAAGTGATCCTATGGACAGATACTCCCATCTCCACTGTGGATCTTTGCAGCTACCCTCAGCGTTATTGTTGGTGTCTTTGTTGCATCTCTGATTTAATATCCCTCCTTACCCAGTCTGTGAGTTTTGGTGGGCAGCCTTCTCTTGTCGGGTTTGTAGTGGTGCCATATTCCTTCTATTTTGCTATAATGAATTTAATGGTGCCCCCTGGGATATTCAAAGTTTGGGATATTTTTTATGATCCAACCCTGATCTATACTGTATGTCTCCACAACTTTGTCTCTGACCTGTTTGGAGTGCTCCTTGGTTTTCATGTTGCTTGCTTAGTAGTGTAGCAGAGTTAGTGTCCTTCCAGAACAGGTTGATTTATACAGACATCATGTGACACTTTGATTGCACACAGGTGGATCTTAATCAACTAATTATTTGACTTATGAAGCGCATTGGTTGGATCAGCTCTTATTTAGGAGTTTCATATGAAAGGGGGTGAATACTTATGCACACTCCAGACTTTTGTTTTTTCATCTTAATTATTATTTGTGTCACAATAAAAAAAAATGCATCTTTAAAGTGGTAGGCATGTTGTGTAAATCAAATGGTGCCAGCCCCCCAAAATCCATTTTAATTCCAGCTTGTAATGCAGCAAAACAGGACAATTTTCCCCATCCTAAAATCAAGCATGGACCAACTGCTAATGATAACAAGAGGTAGAAATTCTCCAAACTAACGACACACCCACTGATGCCATTTTTGATAGAAATGCTCCAAATGTTGACTCCTACAACAATTGTTTTCCCTTTAAGTTCAAGCTCTAAGTAGAGCTGTGGAGCTGATACTGTATGTAACTGATCAAGTAAACACCCTTGGCAAAACAGTTCTTCAGTGGCTCTTTCAAAAGGGGATTCACTTTAAAAAAAAAACTTTCAATTTATCATTTAGTGGTTATTTTATATCGAAACTTTTTTTAAAGTGTACAGCAGTTTGAGGGAAAAAAATGTGATTATGACTACAGTAGTGTTACTAGGACCAGAGGTTCCTCAATTTGTCCCTCTGGAGGAAACAGATAATGGTTTGAAAGAGAACCTTACACCATAGAGTTGCCCTTTTGGAAAGGATTCCACGTTGAACCCACATATCTAGACAGAACCACTGAAACATTCAAAGAAAGATTGAAAAAAAGATTGAATTCACAGATGTATTGCTCTATACTGAAAGAGAAGATGCTACCATCACTCCATGCCCTTGGTCGTCATGCACTTTTCCAACATGACAATGCTCCTAAACACACATCTAAGGCCACTGTTGGATTTCTGAAAAAGAACAGGGTGAAAGTGATTCAGTGGCCAAGTTTGTCTCCTGATCTGAAACCAATCGAACACCTATGGGGAATTCTGAAGAGACAAGTTGAGCATCACTCTCCATCCAACATTCAGTCACTAAAAGAGGTCATTGTTGAAGAATGGAAAAAGATTGATGTTGCAAAATGTCACCAACTTGTTCATTCCATGCCTAGAAGACTTGGTGCTGTCATTAAAAATCATGGAGGCCATACAAAGTACTAGATGTAGTAGTTTTTGTTGTGGGGTGTACTCATTTTTGCACCACCCTAATTTGAATAAAACTGAAAAAATGTGTAATCTAAGTTTATATTATTTACCTTACTTTCATGTTATAAGTTAAACAGATGTTATATTAAACTTTGTCTTATCAACATTTTGGAAATTGTTTGTGTTCATTGAGATTGTTTAAAATGTTACTTTTCTAAGGGGGTGTATTCATTTATGCTGAGTACTGTGTGTGTGTGTGTGTGTGTGTGTGTGTGTGTGTATGTATGTAGGTATGTATGTATGTATGTATTGTTTACATTTGTAACCTAACCTGGCTGATGCAGATTTTTGTTGTTGTTGTTGTTGTTGAAATAAATGCACCGACTATGCAAAATATTGTTGCTTCTTCCATGTTTTCTGCATAATATTACTCTAGTTTTGAAAGGTAGTAGAAAGGATGTGAAAATGTAAGGTGGTGAGAACATGCCCGTATGAGTGTGAAAGTATCCATAGTATAGTGGGAAGGTCCCCATGGGGTAGTGGGAAGGTGGTGGGTATGTAATTTCTCTACGTAACTTTATGACATAGTAAAAATGTTGTTGGTAGTCCAGAATTTTACGTAGTAACTATGTAAAAACACTACCTAACATTACCAAACCACGACATTGTAAGTACGTAGTTACTACGTAAAATTGTTACCTGGGTTGGTACTCCTGTCTGTCCACCTCTGCACAACACACAGTGGAAGTAAAGTACCCAACTTCATTACTTACCGTACAGTAAGTCAAATGTTACTCCAATACAAGTGAAAGTTGGACAGTCAAATTTTTACTGAAGTTAAAGAACTGAAGTACTTGCTTTTAATACTTAAGTATTAAAAGTATATTTCTGTCAATGCATTGTTGTTTTATTGCCACAGCGCTTACAAAATTTAATGCCTCTGAAGCGACTGACTAGCTTGTAGAACCTGTAGAATAAATGCCTGGTAGAATGTCACAAAAAACACAACTGAACTGAAAAAGAGCCGTTGTAATTTTATTTATTTATTTTTATTTTTTACATTGTAACACTCCTCCCCACCCCCACAAAGCAGCATGGCAGTGTTCTGACACAGCTCTGGCAGTGCATGCACACATGCATGTGTACGTTAATCAGGAAGACAGTGGAATAGCTGTAAATACAGCTTGCTCAGAAAATAAAAATGACAATCCAACCTGCTTAAAACCCAGGTCCTCACCTCTAGCTTAATAAGTGCCCAACAGCAACACTGCTAAGCAAGACCATCATCTGACATCAAAACAAAAAATTCCAGTAGTTTGTGACTGACTAGCATATTGTCCATCTCACAGGTCTCGTGTGTGTGTGTGTGCACGCACATGCGTAATTGTATGCATTCATGCACATATGAATCTGCCTGTGGGATCATGGTGGTTTAATGTTAAGCTATCTAGCCAGTGAAGCTCCACCTGACATGCTAGCAAAATCTTTTCAAATTCAAAATCATATTGGGTAGCTAACATTTACTGGAAAAGAGATTTGTACTGGTACATTTTGTTTATTTGGCAAGATTATGCTAAAACATTTCTGAAAGGACTTCAGATATGTTAACATTATTCATGTTAGTGTAACTCCATATTTACATGCTAACTAACAGTGTCCAAGTTAACTAGCTATGTGTTATCATTAGCTGTGGACAAGGCTATGGCAACTTGGCAGGCAAATCCATAGAAAGTCATTTGACTAACCAGACTGCATATCTATTGCAACATTATCGCTAGCTCTAAAGCACAGACAACTTCATTACAAGCTTTCTCTTGGAACAAAACGTTTACATACCGTACCTCAATATGCTTTCGTAGGTTGGACAGGAAGTTTTGTAGGCTGTGATGTGCTCTGTTTTAGGCAAACAAAGTAAGCATTTACAACCCCGATTCCAAAAAAAGTTGGGACAAAGTACAAATTGTAAATAAAAACGGAATGCAATGATGTGGAAGTTTCAAAATTCCATATTTTATTCAGAATAGAACATAGATGACATATCAAATGTTTAAACTGAGAAAATGTATCATTTAAAGAGAAAAATTAGGTGATTTTAAATTTCATGACAACAACACATCTCAAAAAAGTTGGGACAAGGCCATGTTTACCACTGTGAGACATCCCGTTTTCTCTTTACAACAGTCTGTAAATGTCTGGGGACTGAGGAGACAAGTTGCTCAAGTTTAGGGATAGGAATGTTAACCCATTCTTGTCTAATGTAGGATTCTAGTTGCTCAACTGTCTTAGGTCTTTTTTGTCATGTCTTCCGTTTTATGATGCGCCAAATATTTTCTATGGGTGAAAGATCTGGACTGCAGACTGGCCAGTTCAGTACCCAGACCCTTCTTCTACGCAGCCATGATGCTGTAATTGATGCAGTATGTGGTTTGGCATTGTCATGTTGGAAAATGCAAGGTCTTCCCTGAAAGAGACGTCGTCTGGATGGGAGCATATGTTGTTCTAGAACCTGGATATACCTTTCAGCATTGATGGTGTCTTTCCAGATGTGTAAGCTGCCCATGCCACACGCACTAATGCAACCCCATACCATCAGAGATGCAGGCTTCTGAACTGAGCGCTGATAACGACTTGGGCCATCCTTCTCCTCTTTAGTCTGAATGACATGGCATCCCTGATTTCCATAGAGAACTTCAAATTTTGATTCGTCTGACCACAGAATAGTTTTCCACTTTGCCACAGTCCATTTTAAAAAATGGACTGAGCCTTGGCCCAGAGAAGACGTCTGCGCTTCTGGATCATGTTTAGATACGGCTTCTTCTTTGAACTATCGAGTTTTAGCTGGCAACGGTGGATGGCACGGTGAATTGTGTTCACAGATAATGTTCTCTGGAAATATTCCTGAGCCCATTTTGTGATTTCCAATACAGAAGCATGCCTGTATGTGATGCAGTGCCGTCTAAGGGCCCGAAGATCACGGGCACCCAGTATGGTTTTCTGGCCTTGACCCTTATGCACAGAGATTCTTTCAGATTCTCTGAATCTTTTGATGATATTATCAGATCAGATCAGACAAAACTTTATTTATCCCCAAAGGGCAATTAGAAGGGCGAAGAGCGGTACATTAAAAAAAAAAAAAAGCAAGAAAATAAAATCACAAAAAGAATAAAATCACAAAAATGGGTGGGAAAAAAAAGGCAGCAGATAAAATATGGCAAATAAATAAATGAAGCGTGGATAAAATTAAAATGGCAATATGATTAGAGTGACATTGTAGTTAAAGTGACAAGGTGACATTGTAATATTGCACATCAGGACATGTGATATTGCACTAGAGTATTGTACAGAAGACTTAAGTTATTGTAACTGTCTTTGACTTCTTAGAGTTCAGGAGGAGAATAACGCTTGGAACAAAGGTTGCTCTCCTCCTCTGGGTCTTACAGGCTGGACAGCGGAACCTGCGACCAGATGGCAGCTGCTCAAATGCCGGGAACAAAGCATGAGTCGAGTCCTTAAGAATTTGACAAGCCAGGCCGTGAGCCTGATGCTCGTACACAGTATTCAGGTGGCGAGCAGGAAGTCCAATAATCTTAGAACACACCTTGACAATATTATGCAGGTGGTTCCTATCCTGTACAGTAATGGAGTAATTATGCACTGTAGATGATATGTTCAAACTCTTTGCAATTTTACACTGTCAAACTCCTTTCTGATATTGCTCCACTATTTGTCGGCACAGAATTAGGGGGATTGGTGATCCTCTTCCCATCTTTACTTCTGAGAGCCGCTGCCACTCCAAGATGCTCTTTTTATACCCAGTCATGTTAATGACCTATTGCCAATTGACCTAATGAGTTGCAATTTGGTCCTCCAGCTGTTCCTTTTTTGTACCTTTAACTTTTCCAGCTTCTTATTGCCCCTGTCTCAACTCTTTTGAGATGTGTTGCTGTCATGAAATTTCAAATGAGCCAATATTTGGCATGACATTTCAAAATGTCTCACTTTCGACATTTGATATGTTGCCTATGTTCTATTGTGAATACAATATCAGTTTTTGAGATTTGTAAATTATTGCATTCTGTTTTTATTTACAATTTGTACTTTGTCCCAATTTTTTTGGAATCGGGGTTGTAAAACAAAATTACTTTTTATTCCTTTCAGAAAACTGAAACATGGATTCTAGGTAAAGCCATGGGTGCATGCATTCCCCAGAAGTACCGCCTCCTTCCATTCTGCCATCAAGTGATCGTGTTAAATAATGCTGCAGAGAAATAATTGAACTTGATTTTATACAGTCTATGGACATGATGTGACCCTTGTGATTACTGATAGGCTGTCTCAGTGTCACCTGTGAAAAAAAAATCATGTTTTCGAAAAGAAAGGAAAAAAAACCCCTCCACTTTCAAAGCTGTTTCATAGTAATGAGTAATGAGGACCTTGATAGAAATGTAGTGGAGTAAAAAGTACAATATTTGTCTTTCAAATGTAGTGAAGTTAAAGTCATAAGTTGCCAAAAAAAAAAACTCAAGTAAAGTACAGGTACTCAAAGTATACTTAAGTACAATACTTAAGTAAATGTACTTCGTTACTGTCCACCTCTGGTATTGTGCAACAACCTCCACTGATGACGCATGCTTGATTACAGTAGTTCTTCTCAAAACTGGTGGAAACACAGGCTTGTTTACTAGCTGGCACCAAGGTTCAAAATTTCCATTTTTAGAGTGTGTTCCAAGTAGAACTCTTTTAGAAGGCTAAAGACCTTTCACTATCCAAAGAATCCTTCAAGAACTTTTTTTTTCTAAAAGGGTATATATTTGTATAGCCAGTTGTCAGTGAACATTATGGTACACTCTTGGTTCCTCAAGAGATCTTTGAGTTGTGAACTGTTTTAGTCTTGTAAAAGGGTTCTCCCTGATTTTTTTTTTCTAAAAGAAAAAAAAAAACACTGTTGTAGGGGTTCTACATAGAATTATTTTGAATTAATTACATAAACATTATTAGAGTAATGCTCCTAAGCCCAAGCATTGCAGGACCGCCTGAAGGTTCTAACCAGAAACTGAAGCACAAATGACAGTTACGCACCAAACTGGAACTGAGAAGGTGATTAGATCTGACATTGTCTCATATGGTTATAAAATCAGACTGCAGATTCTGTCCGAGTTATGCATTAGAGTCATAATAAATGATAATGGACTGCTGCAGAGGTGATGTGGTTCTCCTGTTGTCATAATAAATGACGTCCCTGAGGGAAATTTCACACTCAGGTAGAGGGGAAAAACATGAAGTTTCTCCTTCTTTTTAAAATCTCTGTCGAATTAAAAAAATTATTTATTCAGCGTTTCACACTGAGCACCACAAGAATTACAGAATCTCTGTCATAAACACTAAGTTTATTGTATGGCATAATATTATATTCTGGGTTCTGATTGGTTAGAAGGTGTTGATTAGTTTTCTAACAGCAGCTCAGACAGAATTGCAGCTGCAAATCACAATTTATATGAACACTATTGTTTCTATAGTAACTTTCAAGTCAGCATCATGAGTGGCGCCAGACTTACAGACTTCATTTCCCATCAGCCACTTCACCCAGTCACATGTCCTTGATCTTGTGCACCTGCACCTCATTTATACCATTTACTCATGCTAATTACCTCCACCAACATGGTTGGAGGTGGTTATGTTTTCACCTCTTGTTTGTTCATTTGTTCCCAGCATACTTCAAAAAGTAGTGAATGTTTTTTGATGAAATTTGGAGGAAAGGTGAGTCATGGGCTAGGGAACAAGTGATTAGATTTCCATGTGGATCCAGTTGTGTAAGCCGATCCAGGATTGTTTTTTTTTTGCCTGTTCCCAACCTAACAAAAAAAAAAATAGTGAAAGGGTTTTGATGAAATTTTTGAAGAAAGGTGAGTCAAGTCAATTGGGCCAAGGAATAACTGATTAGATTATGATTCAAATCCGGATATGTATGTAGATCCAGGATCCCCCCCCCCCCCAATGTAACTCAAAATAATGAATGGATTTGGATAAAATTTGGTGGCCAGCTTTAGTATTATTCTAGGTTCAAGTGATTTTTAATTTTGATGTTACGTGGCTAAGCAGAGGTATGCAATCTTCTGAGTGCCCTTCTAGTTACGTCCTCGTTTTGTCTGTGTCTTTGTCAAAATTTTGTGGTTTTCATGTTTTATTTATGCTATACCAAGTATTTAGCATACAGTATGCTCCAACTCGCATGTGACAGTAACAGCTCATTCACAAGTATTTGTGTAGTGGATGTTCCATAAAACAATAATAACAATAAATGTTTAGTCATTGATGCGTTAAGTTCTGACCCTTGAAGTGTGTTCTTCATGCTCTGCTCCCTCGTTGACATGAGACAGGCTGACATTGATAAGTTCTCTTAACGTTTATGGAAGGAGTCTCCAGTGTCAGTGCCTGGTTAACTAACACAGTTAGAATAGGTTACACTTTGTAGTGTAACAATAACATTTTGTTGTGGGGAAGACTTAAAGATTGATTTGCTAATACTGTATAATGTAAGTTAAAACACAAACCAACAAGTTTCTGAATCATTCTGCAACACTAAATGTAACTATAAATGGATGATGGTCATTATTTAATGAAGACAAATGTGTAGTTAGTAGTAAATTGCTGTGATGTAAGAGGAATAAAACATCTCACGATGTGCTGTTACTGTATATAGGAAAATAATTAACTTCTGGATGGTAACAGTAACTCCATTTCATCACTCCATCTCACTATTTTATTATAAAATAGTGGCTTATTATTTACATATCAACTTGTAATATCCAGTTAATTTTAATATTTATTTACAAACTCTGTTGTGTTCTGCATAGGATCAACCGAAGAACTGTTCCAAACAAATCGAGCTCATTGAGTATTCATAAACAGAATTCAAGTTAAAAAAAATGTTGCCTCACCCTGCCTTGTTGGAGATGCTGCTCTTTTGAACAACAACAATGACGACAACAGATCACGGCCATATGCTGGTCTCAGTGACCTCGCAGATGTCAGCTGGACGTTACCTGTCTTGTGTCAACGAGGGAGCAGAGCATGAAGAACACACTTCAAGGGTCAAAGGCATGACCAGGCCTTCTGTTTAAACTCCTGTTCTCATTCACTGTGAGGTTCTTAAACAAGGTCAGGCCATTTAGGAAAAAAAAATGTCTGTCTGGATGATGCAAATGATTTTCAGTTATGGTTTTCTGAGCATAGGACAGCTTGACATTGCATCATAATGATTGTGCACTTTAAAAGTTTGGAAAAAAAGTTTTAACTTGACAGGGCAAAGACAGTAAAGGTGAGCAAAAAGTTTAAGCGACGTGCACACACAGCTCACTCGGCTGCATACATGCTAGCAGTGTTGTCATGATGTGACAATTTTCACCACTTTAATACAACTATACAGGGACTAAAACAATACCCAACACTGATTGTTTGTTTAAAAAAAATAAATTTAACAAAATCCAAACATCTACAGGATCTAAATGAAAACATGTTTCTTTTAAAGGAGAACTGAAGTAATTTTTAAACTTGCTTTATTTTTAATGTGTTATTCAATTACGTTTTCGGTTTTAGTAACCTTATATTGTGACTTGTAATGGCAACTAATTGCAATTAAATATTATACTTATTGGCCCATTCGATTTTTAGCCATGTTGAATTTATTTCGTTTGGTCCACGGCAGGCGTTACTTATCCGTGCGATCTTCACGAGACTTGTGCAAGACTTTGAAACGTAAAGTGTCAGCCAGGTGTCAGTGCTGCCATTTTGAAAACTGTTTTCCAAATGAAATATTGCGCAAAAATTAGTTTAAATGATTACATCCTATTTTTTTTTTTTTTCAAACTTTCCTGATTGCTATCAAAACAAGCAAAACTTCCGGCTTGATTACATCAGCATTTGAAAGAGGGCATGCGCGTCTTTTGACAATGTTGGCAGATGTTGGTCACTTTGATTTCTGCTGTATGTTTTACTTCCATCCTACGATGTCTCGCACAGGTCTCAACGAATCTCGTTTACGGCCATTGCTTTGATCTATGGACTGATATATTGCATAGCATATTTCAAACACAACTACTGTTCTCATAGCAGTAACAAAATAGCTATCAAAAATGCATTCCTATATTTAATAAAATGAGAGAGAATTTTGATGATAAATTTGCCTTCAGTTCTCCTTTAAGACAAATAATTTATGAAAATTAGAACACATTTGGATTTTGTTTTAAAAAGTAAAAATGAATAGGAAAAAATTGATACAAGGGTGCTAGTACCTTTTAGTCAAAATATGAAGTTCAGGGTGTAAACTTTGAAGGACAACATTAAAAGATAAATAAAATTCAAAAAATGAATGATTGTGAAAGTTTACTTTTAATACGCCCCATATGGTGCTATTTATTGATTGTATTAGAAGGGTGTCAATACTTTTTTTCATCATTGTCATCTTTTTATATTTCATCTTTCCATTTTTAATGGTTAATGTTGAAGTCTGGGGGAAAAAATGTTGCTTGAAAGAATGTCACAAAATTCCTGTCATGGTTGGAACTTAGACACAAATGTTAGTGTGTCATTACACACAGGAACCAATCAGGTTTTGGTATGCAAATGTGGGCCATGGAACACCAGACAAGCAGGAAGATATATCATTTATCTCTAGCTGCTTTATCCTGTTCTACAGGGTCGCAGGCAAGCTGGAGCCTATCCCAGCTGACTACGGGCGAAAGGCGGGGTACACCCTGGACAAGTTGCCAGGTCATCACAGGACTGCACACAGACAACCATTCACATTCACACCTACGGTCAATTTAGAGTCACCAGTTAACCTAACCTGCATGTCTTTGGACTGTGGGGGAAACCGGAGCACCCAGAGGAAACCCACGGGGAGAACATGCAAACTCCACACAGAAAGGCCCTCGCCAGCCACGGGGCTCGAACCCGGACCTTCTTGCTGTGAGGCGACAGCGCTAACCACTACACCACTGTGCCACCATATATATATATATATATATATATATATTTTTTTTTTTTTATTAAAAGTACAATCCAAGGGACAAAATGTAGCACAACACAGAAAAATCCCTCAGCAATAAAGGAATGAAGGGCTACCAAGAGCCTAAAGCTAGTGTAAACAGGTATGATGTGGTAAAGCCCATGGCTTAGCATCAACCCATGAGACAAAGCTGGGAGATTAAGCATCTGATTTGGAGAAAAGGACAGTGGGAATAAACTTTCAGCTGTTTTCTTTACAGCCTGAATGAGCTGCTGTGGTGTGATTAGTGGGTTTCCCAGGCTAGATATCCCTCAGGTACCCAGGCTAGCGTTATTGTTTTGGGTGCATTCCAACGTATTTCTGCAATTGCTTGGTCATGGTTCTGGATTCATACTGATTGCATCCAGGTGTGATATTCCTCCTGCGTGACGGAAGTAATGAAGATAAATATATCAGGAGCAGCAACTCTCCAGGTTTCTGCAAGCATGTAAATGTGCAGGAAAGTGAGGGTTAATGCAGTGATTCATAAATAATCAATTATAAGACTCCAATGAGACAGGTTGAAAACTAGATGTTATTCAACATCACAAATACCAAGCTACTTTTTTTTTTCTCCTCATGAGAACATCTGAAAAATAAAAGTTGGAAAGTCATGCATCTTTTCTCGAAGATAGATTGAAGCGAATATACCTTATGTGGGAAAGATGAGGTGGTGAAAGATAATTAAGGTGGAGCTCATTCATATGAAAGATTCATCCCAAAGTTAATTAAAATGTAGGCGGGATTTGTGCTCCGGCATAATGAAACTCCTTTTCCATCTGAAACCTTTCCACTGGGATTTCTTTCTTTTTTTTCTGTCCTTTTGTCTTTGCAGTAACAAATTGAGAAAATGGCATGACTTTTTATTTCTACACCCTGCTTTGTTTAAGCATGTATAATTTCATAATGACATCCTGCATGGCTGAAAAATTTTCTAAAAATGCTAAACTTGCTTGAAAATGTACTGGTATGACACATGAGCAGGACAGTTCGATTCATGAGCCCCATTCATTTTCTATGCGGAAAAATTATGACAGGAAAATAACAAGAACGAGAGAACAGGTGCATCTATTCAAAAGCTGTTTACAGTACAAGCGCACTACACTGGTTCAGGCTGGCCTTGTCAGAGTTGGAACAGTGTCGATATCTTTTTTTTTTTTTTTTTAAAGACAAAGATTTTTTCAGGTCTCTGCGTTATGCAGCTTACCGACAATTCACTTGGTAGACTCATGGCTACTTGGGGAAAACAGTAAGAAGAGTTATTAGTGTACTCGCTAAGCACAAAGCAGCATGAAGCACACCATTATTCTTAAGTTTACTTTATTATCTCATCTCATTATCTCTAGCCGCTTTATCCTGTTCTACAGGGTCGCAAGCAAGCTGGAGCCTATCCCAGCTGACTACAGGCGAAAGGTGGGGTACACCCTGGACAAGTCGCCAGGTCATCACAGGGCTGACACACAGACAACCATTCACACCTACGGTCAATTTAAAGTCACCAGTTAACCTAACCTGCATGTCTTTGGACTGTGGGGGAAACCGGAGCACCCGGAGGAAACCCACGCGGACATGGGGAGAACATGCAAACTCCACACAGAAAGGCCCTCGCCGGCCATGGGGCTCGAACCCAGACCTTCTTGCTGTGAGGCGACAGTGCTAACCACTACACCACCATGCCGCCCCTTACTTTATTATTATTATTATTATTATTATTAAGGGTGTTTTTCACACCTGGTCCCCTTTAAAGGAACCAGACTCGGTCCTCTTTAAGTGGACCAAAAAGTGGACCAACAGAAAAAGAACTCAGTTCTTTTTGTGTTCACACTGTGAATTTATTACAAAGAGGACTGGGTTCTCTTTCTGGTCCAGTTAAGCTTTGATGGGGCCTCAGTCCTCTTTCTGTTCACACCAGGTCCTCTAGAGCCCTCAGACCCCCAGTGCATGGAATTCTGGGTAATTTTCTCTTGAATCAAAATGTCTGCTGCCATGCTTGCCCTGCTGTATTCTTTGATCAAATTAGTGCGGATTAAGGAAAATAAATTTATTTATTTATTTATAATATAGTTATATTATTGTGGCCGACTCATCAGTCAGTAAGTTCAGAGAACTGTAAAGTAGCTGTGGTAAGTTCCAAAAGGAAGTTGAGTTTCCCTGCTACAGTCATGTGACCAACTACGGCAAACGAAGAAGGTTAAACTACAGTGAAAAAGGCGAAGTGAACCCGGTGCGCTTTTTGTTCACAATGCGCAGATTAGGCGAACCGTACCGTTGATTTTTAGCGAACCGTACTGAGACCACCTCCTGAGGTGGTCTCAGTTCGGTTCGCTTTAAAGGGGTCTGGGTATGGTTGGAGTGTTCACATATGAGCAAAAAATGCTGAGTCATCGATCTGAGTTCGGTTAGATGGCTGAAAGGGACCAAGTGTGAAAACACCCTAATTCACCCGTTTTTTGGCACCATTACTCCTCCTACAGCTTTTGAGATATCAACACCATTCCAATTCTGACATGTCCATCCTGAACCATGCCACACCCTCCCTCTGTTAATCTACACAGAACCAGCTGTAGTTCATATAAAAAAAAGATTTTAGATCACGAAGTGTCATGTCACACTGCGAGTTGAGCCATTTTAAACCAAGATTTTAGAGCACTCAAGTACATACACTCTACTCACACTTCGCGCCTCTCTCTCTCTAAAATATTCAGGAATGGCACTTAGTATAGACTAACAGAAAGGCGGTTTCCGATAGCAAATTTTCAATCCCTCATGGGGATCTTCTTTGGGCACTGTATTTAAATGCACGAACAACAATACATGGAGCTCCATGTACCTCGAAAATTTGCTATCGGAGACCAGCTTTTTGTTTGTCATATATAAAATAACACCCAGAGCCAGCACCATGTAGATCATTTAAAAAAAAAAAAGATTTTGCAGCACAAGGTCTCACATCTGATCCAGTTTATCTCGGTAACCCTCTGCCACAGCTGAGGAAGCACACTTGGCATTTTCTCTGTGGAAATGCAGTCTAGTTCCAGCTTGTGCTTTGTTTTAGCATCATTGTGATATTTATATGCTACACAATTAGGCATACTTATTTAAAAATGTATAAATTCAGTAAAATACTTGTAAACCTAGCTGTCGCCTCACAGCAAGAAGGTCCTGGGTTTGAACCCCGGGTCCGGCGAGGGCCTTTCTGTGTGGAGTTTGCATGTTCTCCCCGTGTCCGCGTGGGTTTCCTCCGGGTGCTCCGGTTTCCCCCACAGTCCAAAGACATGCAGGTTAGGTTAACTGGTGACTCTAAATTGACCGTAGGTGTGAATGTGAGTGTGAATGGTTGTCTGTGTCTATGTGTCAGCCCTGTGATGACCTGGCGACTTGTCCAGGGTGTACCCCGCCTTTCGCCCGTAGTCAGCTGGGATAGGCTCCAGCTTGCTTGCGACCCTGTAGAACAGGATAAAGCGGCTAGAGATAATGAGATGAGATGAGACTTGTAAACCTAGTAAAACTACGATGTAAACAGAGAATGTAAGCAGCTGAGTTGCTCCAAACAACCACTACCTGACATCACATACATCAAGCCCATCTGGCATTTTAAAGAAAATTCATTTTTCTTGAACAATATTTGGTCTCCAAAAATTAAAGTGTGATTTTTTTTTTTAAATCTGCAACTACTTTTACTTAAAATAAGTTTGAGAATTAAATCTGCTGGAAGATCCCTTTAAACTCCAGTCATATTGTAAGGCCAACTTCACACATTATGACACGTATACACACACCTACTGTACAGTGTCTGTTGATGTATTGCTATTTATTTCAATAATTTACATTTCAGTAATTTGTTACTTCCTTGGTTTTTGGACAGTGATATATAAATCTAACTCCCAACTAAAGCTCTAATAACATCCATCATCTGTAGCCGCTTATCCTGTAAGGGGTCACAGGCAGCTGGAGCCTATCCCAGCTGACTATGGGCAAGAGGCCGGGTACACCCTGGACAAGTTGCCGGGTCATCGCAATGAAAAGCATTCCTTGCATTCCTTCTCCAACTTTCCGCGGTCACCATTTTCATCCCCAGTGTGACAAGCGGGTGCGTGACCAGCGCCTTCATGGCTGCAGGAGCGGACAGCTGCTTGCTTGCGCTGGGTTACCTCTACCTCCTCCCCTCCCCCCTCCCTCCTTACCCCCAACCCTGATTGCCCTCTCCTTTCCCCCCTTTCCCCCCTTCAAGTCCCGTGTTTAAAGTGTACTTGTGTTATTGTGTGCTTACGGTATGTGCAAAGGTTTTTTTAAATGTTGCCACACTGTACTCCTGACAGGAGCATAGTGGGGGAGGGGTGTTCTTTTTTCCTTATCTCTCCTCATGTTGTGTTTCCTTTTCTTTTATCCCTGTCTTCCTGTCCTGTTCCCCCTCTGTAAGGACAGGTTGATGGTCAATTTCACTGGCAACAGTGATGATAAAGGATTCATTCATTCATTCATTCATTCACTTTGTTTCCTGTTTGGGAAGGGACACTCTGTTTTGTCCTGACTATCAAGGTGTTTAACAAGCTATTTGCCTCCCATGAACTAAAGTTTCCAGGCATTTCAATCCAGTTTTCTCAACAACATTTAGATAAAATAAATGCTGAATCTCTTTAAACAGCTTGCACATAATACCCTGAAAAAAATAATTTTAATTGAGCTGGAGTTGTAAGAGAAAAACATGCAGGCTTTATAGATATGGACCTAATGTGATGTGTGTTGCAAGGAACAGTGTGTTGTTGCAGGTAATGAGTCACGCCTGAGAACAGCAGGGAATCTTTGAAAGCTTGAATCAATCTCATTCATTCACACAGTGGAGATCAGTCAAGACATGAGGAAATAATCAGCAAGATGTGGTCAGGATGGTTAGGAAGTAAAGAATGACGCCTCTGGATTTCCAGTCAAAATGAACTGAAAACATTTTGACTGTTTTATGTATTTGTAGCCATAACCAAAACCAAGAAAGAGAATCCAGTCCATGCTTTAAACAAACACAGTACCTCAATACACTCTGACTGAATTTTTTTTGACAGGCAGACATCTTGATTGGTTCGCAAGTCTCTCTGGTGTAAAACTGCCACATTTCTGGGCAGTATTAACAGGTTAAAATGGGTTGACATGGAAGTAAATTCAACCATAACTACAGCAGTTCCACGATAGCAGCTCAGCTAGAAAGCAGCTCCGTCTATCACCAGGGAGGCAAAGTCAGATTCTGACCCGCAAGGTCGAGGTTTAAAATTCACTCATGCACAACATGACAAGTGACACAGTGGGGATGCTAAAACATGACATGCTGTAAAATTGATGGATCAAAAGGTCTGACGAGGCAGATTCAACCTGGAAAAGAAGAGAATGGGGTTTAAAAAAAGGCCAAGACCACATGCTAAATTCTTTAATCCCAAGCAATGCTGAATATTTCACCCATCCATCAATATACACAATAAAAATGCATACTATAATGTGTCCTGAAGAAGACGGTATCTTATCCTGTTTACTGCAAATACACAAAGAATTACACCAATTAGCATAAAGGTAGTACGTCAATCAATATGCAAGGGAAGTGGTTTCTTGATAAAGTGATTAGTTTTTAAGAAGCCTTTATTTATCACATGCACACTCAAGCACAGTGAGATTCATCCTCTGCATTTAACCCATCTGAAGCAGTGGACACACACACCCAGAGCAGTGGGCAGCCATACTACAGTGCCTGGGGAGCAGTTAAGGGTTAGGTACCTTGCTCAAGGGCACTTCAGCCCAAGGCTGCCCCATGTTAACCTAACTGCATGTCTCTGAACTGTGGGGGAAACTGGAGCACCTGGAGGAAACCCACACAGACACGGGGAGAACATGCAAACTCCACACAGAAAGGCCCCCATTGGCCACTGGACTCAAACCCAGAACCTTCTTGCTGTGAGGCGACAGTGCTAACCACTACACCGCCATGCCACCCTTAAAAAAAAAAAAAAAAAAAAAAAAAAGACCTAAGGCTCTGTTATTCCTGCCAAAAGAACAAATAGTCCAGTTTCATGTAGCACAAGTATTCAAGCAAAATCTTTTTCTTTGTTTCTCATCATGCTTTCATTTTATTTATTTAATTTGCTTTCTTTTTTCTTTCTTTTGAATCTTTTTTGTTCTGATTGTGACTTCTTTTTTCTTTATTTCCAAATGCTTCTTTCTAAGAACTTTTGCTCATGATTTTTATTTATTTCCTTTTATTTTGGCATCCTCTATATTCATTTTTCTTTTTTGCAAATATTTTTTTTTTCTTCATCTGTATCTTTTTTGCTTAATTATTTCTTTGTTGTGATTGCATGAGTAAATCTCATATATAATATGTGTGTGTTTGTCTTCTATTTATTTTCTTTTGTCATCTCTTTACTTGATCCTTATTTAAATTTTCAAGTTCATCTTCCTGAGCTCAACCGCCTAAAATATTTTGGGAATATTCTGGTCTTATCTCTTAAGTCCAGTTTATGTGGTAATGGCAAGCCATTTCAAATAGCTACTTCATTATCTTTATTAAACTGAGTAGAAACCTCAGCAAACATGGATGCCAGAATTTGATCAAGTGCAAAGGTTTGCACACACACTCACACACACATACACTAGCCTGAGCTGCATTTCCAAATAGTGTCCCTTGGGCACATCCAGGCCAGGAACTCAAATTTAGGACACATGGCTGATTTTGTACACTTGCTTCTTGGAGGCGAATTGATTCCCTGAGGAGCACCACCTTTTGGCAGTTGCAAATAATCTCATTTGCTTGAAACCTTTGGTCCTAGGTGACTTAAAGTTGAACCAAAGTGTGCCCAAGGACCCAAATCAAACTAAATATCCCTAGGGTGAATCAAGGCCAAGGGCCTTGATTTTTGATGGTGTGTGGATTTGCCAGTTGTCTTGAATATTTAAGAATTTACAGTAGAAGTCTTGCTTTGATCATAGAGGACCTAAAAGGCAGCTGAATTAGGTGTTTCTCATGGACACAAGACAAATCAAAGTGAGTATTATTAGGATCAATGAACGTCAAGGCCCCTTGGTTGCAAGAGCTTTTGGAGCTGAATTGTGAATGATCACTGACTAGAAATTATAATCTTGATTGCTTGAACTATTCAGTCTTGAGTGACACAAGATGTGTCTGAATGGGATACTCAAGCTAAGGCCCTCAGGTGTATAAAGTCCATGGGCATTTGGCGACGTGGCTTTTGAAAGCGAGTTGACCCCAGAATACTGATAACAGTTCAGAAGTGATAACATTGAGGGTTTAAAGTGCATATCCTGGACCAATTTCATTTTTTTTTATATGAAAGTATTTACACACTCATCCAGAAGGGTAATTTTGCACAAGGCCATCTGTCTACAGTAGAAAAAAATAAAATAACAAAATGCGTCTGGAAAAATCCCAAGGGAGTCTGGAGCCAGATTCGTGACGTCACCTGCAGAACCGCCAGCAGGCTGCGAGAGCTTGCACAGTTTCAGTGCGCAGCCTGTGTAGACCAAGTTTAGCAGCTAGCAATTTTGCATTGAAATGTGGAATTGTCGCCTGAGCTTCTAAACCCATGGATTCATGTATCAATGCTCATCTATCTATTGTTACATAAATCATATTTTTTTCTAATTACTATTCTGTATTTATATATTTCTTTATTTAGAAGAATACTGGCTATTGTAGGAGAAAGATTTCATGAGCTACACACATGGAATCGGCTAAGCAGGGTTGTATATACATTTAATGTGTTTGACAGGTCCCAAGATCTCAAGCCCTGACATGCAGATCCCTTGATACATGTGAAGTAAGTGTATTATCGCCCAGCGCTTTTGTGTTGTTTACTTTTGTGTGTGTCAATAAATAACATTATCCGTGTACCACACAAACACAAGAACACCTAATTTAGAGTATAGTCTCTCTTATTTCTTACCCTGGCAACAGGCAACTTGTGAATTGCTGATTTTCTTGGTCATTTTCTCAGCTCTGCTTGGTCCTCAGCTTCGAGGGCCTCAGTGGATACGGCACTTTGCCTTCTGTCAGGGGAGACAAATACGGCTGGCTCCTTTGGTGACGCTGACACAGATGGAGACGGTGCTGCTTTGGGCATTCTGACAGATGGAACTGCATCTTTTTTCAGATCAAGTTGCCTCACGAAGCCCATTTCCCACTGCAAATAGTTTTCAAAGTCATCTGGCCTTGTGAAGTGAGCACCGCAAATAATGCTGTAGTCTGTAGCATGTAACCAATTTTTCCAGGTGCCTCGCACGAAGCACTCCCGTTTCTCTCTCATTGTCCGGTCTTTTGGAAAACAATGAGTACTAATCCCATCAAGAATGGTGTTGCTACACCCTCCTATGATACATTTGTTAACCATTTTAATAATTACATGATAACGCTGAAGAAATTTGCAAAAACCACCAGGTCGTTTTCTCATAAACAAATCAGCGCTGACGTAGGATTCAGAAGGAGGCATCCCATGCATGATGTCATGAAAATCAATGTTTGCTGGGAAATCCAAATGCCAAGTTTTTTCAGAGCCGGACAAATTCGCCTCAAAAGGCTTGATTTCAACTGAATTTTTCTGGTATTGCGCAAGGTAAAAAATTGCACAAAATGCAAAATGTGACAGATATTTGACCAAAGTTTAATATAAAATAGAATTACATTGATCTTGTTCCTGAATTTACCCGTGATATGCACTTTAAACCTTTTGGTCTCAGGCAACTTAAAAGGCAGCTGATGTCCAAGAACCCAAACTAAATCAAAGTGAGTAACAGTTGAGTGAATCAAGCTCAAGGGTCCTTGATAACATGGTTTTTGGAGGCAAGTTGATACATCAATGGTCACAAGTTTTGGACATGATCCCTTAAGTCTCCGCTGACTCAAAATGTATCTGATCATATTCTGGGACCCAAGCTAAACTCAAAGTAAATACTGTATCTCAAGGTTGAATAAAGGCCAAGAGCCCATGTTCCGATCATGACGTTGTGAGGCAAGTCGTGAATGCTCACAACTGTTTGGGACATGAGCATTTGAACCCTTCAATCTCAGTTGACTCAAAATATCTCTGAATGAGATGATGCCTGAAGGACAAAGGACAAATCAAAGTGGGTTTGGCTTGTGTGAACTGAGCACTTTTTCTTTTGGAGCAAACTATTTGCAAACCTTGGCTGCTTGAACCCTTCAGTCTCAGGCAACTTGAAGATAATGCATAAGAACTCAAGCCAAAGTATCCTGAGGATAAATCAACGCCAAGGGCCCTTGGTTGCATTATTTTTGAAGGCATGTTGTGAAAGGTCACAACTGGTTGGGATTTGTAACCAGGCCCGCTGACAGGGGGGGACAAATGGGTATGTTGTCCCGGGCCCAGGAATGGGGAGGGCCCAGAACTGGGCTCTCATGAAGTTGCGATTATTTTATTTCATTTCAAAATGTGTTGATTTGGGGGAGAAATGTGCTATATTTGCATTCAATAAATGATTTCTAGATCTTTTGCCTTTATTGTCTTTGAAAAAGGCGTCAAGAACCCCCTACCACCCCTAATGCAAAAATGGTTTGGTCTGACTCTTTCATTAAGGGGAAAAAAACGACATCGTTCGATCATAGTGCTTCGACAATCAGCGTGCGTGCCATTTGCCAACATGCACAAGTCAGGAGCACAGAAAAGAAAAGAGAAAAAAGAGAGGAAGAAGCCAAGAGACTCAGGAGCTCACTGCATAAATATTTAAAAAAAGATTCGGATGATGCAGCAGGTACTAGCAAAGGCAGTGGGGCAGCTGAGCCAGGTAAGACACAGCCAACTTTTTCCAGCCCCGTAAAGTAACCCCAACCAAGGCACTCGCGGCACGCAATTCATGTTACAAACGAGGGGAGAGTGAACACACTGAACACCATATCAAACGCACAGGGCATTGAATCATTTCATAACCACAACAGCTTAATAACATTGTGTTTCATATATCTGATTGAAGCTAAGAATATTCACATTAGCCCGCAATCATATCCCGCTGTTTCTCGAGCGGTGTGTTCTTCTCTGCTTTTCACACTGGACAGTACGCACGCACAGTATACTATGTTCGCCCCCAGCCCTGCCCGAAATCCCCCATCCATCGCTGCTCCTTCAAGAGCACCCCAATCGCGTGATTATAGTAGACTATCCACGAGTTTAGGAAGGCATTGCGGGGGCTGTCGCATGCAGGCTTGGGGCGTAACGGAATACATTTAATAGTGTTCGGTTAAAGGATATGTGTGGGTTGGCCCCAGGGATGGCGAAAACTAAAAAAAATCTTGACCGACCACCGAGCCTCATTAGCCGGTTAAAGTCGGTTAACCTATGAGTTTAAACAGGGATGCAAACGGCGCGCCTTTTTCACGGCTTGTGCAGATCCAATTTTTTTTTAGGGGGGGCGTTGGAGTGTCTGAATAATTTCATCAGAGTAAATTCTGTATTAAAATTACTACATAAACAAATGCCGTTACAGTCCATGAAAAAGCCGTGAAAAAGTCGGCATCTGCGCCTTTAGTTTGTGTGGAGAGATATGATCTGCAATAACATGCATTGTTGGCTACAGACCGAAACATACTTTCAGAATGCACTGGCCAAGGCAGGACTAAACTCAATGTGCCTTCTAATAATAATTTAAAAAAAAAAACACAGAATAGTAATTTGTAAGCTAAAAAGCCTGTGTCTACACTTTTTTCTTTTGCCGAGTGGCAGCTGTGTTCAACTGGGGCGGGACATGACTGAATGGGTGTTTCTGATTTGTTAGCTGTTAACTGGGGCGGGAGGGCGGGACATGACTGAATGGGTGTTTCTGATTTGTCAGCTGTCTTTAACTGGGGCGGGAGGGCGGGACATGACTGAATGGGTGTTTCTGATTTGTCAGCTGTCGTCCTTACACCGCATGGCATGCCCCAAGCGTTTACAACACAGAATTCCAGGTTCTCCGCTCGAAAATCGGCAGCTTCAAAACGATTGATTTTTTTTTCACCTACAACCAAAAAAAATTAACCGGTTGACGTTGATTCCATCGACCATCGGTCAAACGGTCATCGGTTAACATCCCTAGACTTGGCCCGGGGGGGGGGCCCATTCAGAGCATTTTGTCCCGGGCCCAGCCAAAGCTGTCAGCGGCCCTGTTTGTAACCCTTATTGCTTGAACCCTTCAGTCTCATGCAAATGAAAATTCTAAGAGAGATGATATCCCTCATCCAAATTAAATCAAGCAAATCGTTCAGTGATGTTTGGAGGCAAATTAATTGCCCAGTTGTAACAACTGTTGGAGAGATACAAATCACCTTAATTGCTTCAATTGATTTTAAATGTATCTGAATGTGACATTACACAAGGACACAAAAGAAATTATAAGAAAGTAACTGATTGGATATTTTGAAAAAAAAATGTTGGTATAAGAAAAGCTGTGATATTTAAAATACATAATTAAGTATACAATTATATTTGGTCACAATAAATTACTTTGTGTTTGGATTATTTTTAGATTTTACCATTACTAAAAAAATAAAATAAAATTTTAAAAAATCATTATTTCAATGCATCTCAGTACACTTTTTCATGCACACATACATGCTGTGTGAAAGCCAGGCTGCAGTTCCACAATGGAGTGTCTCTTGGGTGACACCAAGTGCATTCCATCACTGGTTTTTGAAGGCCACTTAATTCACCAAGGGCCAAGACCTATTGGGATTACAAGTAGCCTGACTTTGAACATTTCTCTTGACAGAAAAAATACCTAAATGAAACTGCATCCAAGGATCTGAGGTATCATGTAACACCCCGAGCTCAGATGCTGCCAGTTGTGTCTCATTTTGATGAAGGTTATTGCTTTAAGCATGGGGAGAGAAAAAAAAAATTGAACTATAAAAGATTTATTTTCCCAAAGGCATCCTAGTGGAGTGTTTGGAGTCGAGCCTTTGAGAGACTAATATCTTGAGGTGGACTATATTAAATATTTCTAGAATAATAGTATAAATTACTGTATACACTTATAAATGAACATTATATATCCTGAAAAAAAGCTTTTTAAAGGAAGGTTTGTGAGTTTTAATGCTAATTCCGAATGTGATATACTGGAATTAGGGCAGCACGGTGGGGTAGTGGTTAGCGCTGTTGCCTCACAGCAAGAAGGTCTGAGTTCGAGCCCCGTGGCCGGTGAGGGCCTTTCTGTGTGGAGTTTGCATGTTTTCCCCATGTCCGTATGGGTTTCCTCTGGGTGCTCTGGTTTCCACCACAGTCCAAAGACATGTAGGTTAGGTTAACTGGTGACTCTAAATTGAGCGTAGGTGTGAATGTGAGTGTGAATGGTTGTCTGTGTCTATGTGTCAGCCCTGTGATGACCTGGTGACTTGTCCAGGGTGTACCCTGCCTTTTGCCTGTAGTCAGCTGGGATAGGCTCCAGCTTGCCTGCGACACTGCAGAAAAGGATAAAGCAGCTACAGATAACGAGATGAGAATTTTTTTTTTTTTTTCATTTCACAGACTAGCCTTCAAGCACTACTGTGTAAGACTTAGGCCCTGCCTACATGCATGTAGATATTTTTTGGCCTCCCATTCACTTGAAAATGGCATTTTGTGTCACTGAAAAGGAAGTTCCCTATGGCTGAGGTTGACATGATATTTCAGGTCAATTTGACAGAAAAAGTTAACGCTGACACCTTTCTGTTTTAGCCAGCATCAACTTTTCCAGCAGTTTGTGCTACAGTAGCTCTTCTGTGGGATTGGACCATATGGGCTAGCCTTCATGCCCCATGTGAATCAGTGAGCCTTCAACACCCATAACCTTGTTGATCCTTTTTTTTTTTTCTCATGATGCTTGCCCCCCTCAAGTACCTTTCATGGTACTTGTACCCCTAAGTCTAACTCAATAAAATAATAAGTGTACGGTAAGTCACAGTCCTTCAAGATCCAATGCTTGTATTTTTACCATTTATATTTATCTTGTATGTAAAAAAGTGACTTCCAAATAAGAAAAGATGCAACACTGAGCAGTTGACTGTTAAAGGTTTTTCTCAAGGACAAAACAGTGGCAGATTGGTAGTGTTGGGATTAAAACTCGCAACCGTTTGTATTTATTTATCATTCTGTAGTAACAACTTGGATGTGGATATAAACTGTTCAGTGAAAATGCATGTTTAATAATTGATATTGATAAGTCCTGTATAGTGATGTTTATTTCACTTGTGCATGGAGTTTCCAGTGTCAGCACTTTGTAGCTGTAGCAGTCTTTTTATTATTATTATTATTATTATTATTATTATTATTATTATGTTAACCTGAAGAGAGGAAAAAAATGAGGCTTATGAAAGAATGACTGATGTAAGAACAAGAAACAGGAACTAATTTCTCTTGCAGGCATTCAACAACATTAAATGTAACTGGAAATGGATAAACATTCTGATCATTCTTTAATAACTAAAACATGTTATAGTTGACAATTTGCTATAGAATAAGAGGAATGAAATACATAGGGACATGATGTTCTAATCAACTTTGGGATGGTAACAGTAACTTCACTTCATCCCTCCACCCCATCACTCAGTATTTTTTTTATAGCACCACCACTCACAGCAGTGTATTACTTGCTTATAAAATGTAGCGCAGAAAGTTTTACATGTGTCGAACATAATTACAGCCTATAAATGTATAATTACAATTGGTTGCCTTGTAATATAACAAAGGGTCTACAATTATATCAAGCTAACATGACAGGTGAAAATGACACCAAGCTAGCATTACAAAAGCCTATCATAAAGCATTACAAACAAGCTAACGTTATGTCAGATTAACCTGAAGATTCAAACTGGAATTACAACCCTGATTCCAAAAAAGTTGGGACAAAGTACAAATTGTAAATAAAAATGGAATGCAGTGATGTGGAAGTTTCAAAATTCCATATTTTATTCAGAATAGAACATAGATGACATATCAAATGTTTAAACTGAGAAAATGTGTCATTTAAAGTGAAAAATTAGGTGATTTTAAATTTCATGACAACAACACATCTCAAAAAAGTTGGGACAAGGCCATGTTTACCACTGTGAGACATCCCCTTTTCTCTTTACAACAGTCTGTAAACATCTGGGGACTGAGGAGACAAGTTGCTCAAGTTTAGGGATAGGAATGTTAACCCATTCTTGTCTAATGTAGGATTCTAGTTGCTCAACTGTCTTAGGTCTTTTTTGTCGTATCTTCCATTTTATGATGCGCCAAATGTTTTCTATGGGTGAAAGATCTGGACTGCAGGCTGGCCAGTTCAGTACCCGGACCCTTCTTCTACGCAGCCATGATGCTGTAATTGATGCAGTATGTGGTTTGGTATTGTCATGTTGGAAAATGCAAGGTCTTCCCTGAAAGAGACGTCATCTGGATGGGAGCATATGTTGCTCTAGAATCTGGATATACCTTTCGGCATTGACGGTGTCTTTCCAGATGTGTAAGCTGCCCATGCCACACGCACTAATGCAACCCCATACCATCAGAGATGCAGGCTTCTGAACTGAGCGCTGATAACAACTTGGGTCGTCCTTCTCCTCTTTAGTCCGAATGACACGGCGTCCCTGATTTCCATAAAGAACTTCAAATTTTGATTCGTCTGACCATGGAACAGTTTTCCACTTTGCCACAGTCCATTTTAAATGAGCCTTGGCCCAGAGAAGACGTCTGCACTTCTGGATCATGTTTAGATATGGCTTCTTCTTTGAACTATAGAGTTTTAGCTGGCAACGGCAGATGGCACGGTGAATTGTGTTCACAGATAATGTTCTCTGGAATTATTCCTGAGCCCATTTTGTGATTTCCAATTCCAAGATCACGGGCACCCGGTATGGTTTTCCGGCCTTGACCCTTATGCACAGAGATTCTTCCAGATTCTCTGAATCTTTTGATAATATTATGCACTGTAGATGATGATATGTTCAAACTCTTTGCAATTTTACACTGCCGAACTCCTTTCTGATATTGCTCCACTATTTGTCGGGGTAGAATTAGGGGGATTGGTGATCCTCTTCCCATCTTTACTTCTGAGAGCCGCTGCCACTCCAAGATGCTCTTTTTATACCCAGTCATGTTAATGACCTATTGCCAATTGACCTAATGAGTTGCAATTTGGTCCTCCAGCTGTTCCTTTTTTGTACCTTTAACTTTTCCAGCCTCTTATTGCCCCTGTCCCAACTTTTTTGAGATGTGTTGCTGTCATGAAATTTCAAATGAGCCAATATTTGGCATGAAATTTCAAAATGTCTCACTTTCGACATTTGATATGTTCTCTATGTTCTATTGTGAATACAATATCAGTTTTTGAGATTTGTAAATTATTGCATTCCATTTTTATTTACAATTTGTACTTTGTCCCAACTTTTTTGGAATCGGGATTGTAGACAGGAACAGGATAAAAGTGAACAAGATCAGTAATGAAGTTATTGTCAATATAATGCTTGAAGATGTGTGTCTTTTAAAGTTGGCCAGGTTAGCTTTTTCAGGAAAAACACAGTAACATTTTTATCATTATCAATCTGTATTCTACAGAATGTCATGGAATGCTGAATGATTTGCTCTTATTGCATTAAAATTGTTTGCTATTGAGACCTTGTACATGCTTTTTCAGTCATTTTGACCTTTTTTTTAAACAAAGGCAGGTGAAATTATGAGCTGTGAATACTTAACTCTAGATTGAAGGTCGTCAAGTCAAGTTTATTTGTATAGCACTTTTAACAATAAACATTGTCGCAAAGCAGCTTTACAGAATTTGAGCGACTTAAAACATGAGCTAATTTTAGCCCTAATCTATCCCCAATGAGCAAGCCTGTGGCGACGGTGGCAAGGAAAAACTCCCACAGACGACATGAGAAAGAAACCTCAAGAGGAACCAGACTCAAAAGGGAACCCATCCTCATTTGGGCAACAACAGACAGCATGACTATAATATTAACAGTTTTAACATGAATTCAGTTTCGTTGATGTTATCAACTCTTCATTGATGGAAACTTGAGTGCAAAACTGTTCATGACAACTGTAGTCCTAAAGTTAGCAAGTCAACTGTAGTCCTCAGCCATAAAGGCATTACTGTAAGAGTCCAGAGCGTCCTCCAGGTATGACTTTCAACTGTCCTCATGGGGCCATCCTCCACAAGAGCAATGTGATGAGACTCCAACCAGACACAGGGCACCAGGATGGATCAAGCAGGTCCGAGGAGCAGAAGAGGTCAGCATCTCGATCCCAGGACCGACATGTAACTCAGAGGGGCAGATTTCGGGGGAGGGGGAGAGAGAGAGAGAGAAAACACAGGTTTTTAGGTATGCCCAATGTCACCTGAATAAGTAGGAATCGTATACATATTGCAGTGAGTACAAGCAGGGACTCAGGGGAGAGCCAGAAGGTAACAGAGGCATGAGGGAGCCCCGGGACATAAAGCAGCAGTGACAACACCATCAACAAACTCGAGTGAGCAAGCGAATGGGGGCTGACAGCATCCATACATCCCAGTTTACTAAAACACTCTATGTCTGAGGACCCTCCAGATCTACTCCTTTACCTCATAAACACCATTCACAAAAGGCTTGACTAAACAGATATGTTTTCAGCCTTGACTTAAACACTGAGACTGTGTCTGATTCCTGAACACTACTTGGAAGGCTGTTCCATAACTGTGGGGCTTTGTAAGAAAAGGCTCTGCCCCCTGATGTAGCCTTCACTATACCGTACGAGGTACCAGCAGATAGCCTGCACCTTTTGATTTAAGTAGGCGTGGTGGGTCATATGGCCCTTTTCCACTACCCTTTTTCAGCTCACTTCAGCTCGCTTCAGCCCAACATGGCTCGCGTTTCGACTACCTTAGAACAGGACGGCTCGGCTCGCTTCAGCCCTGCTTAGCACCCAAAACTCGCACGGTTTTGGAGTAGGGCTGAAGCGAGCCAAACCGAGCTGAGTGAGGCTGGGGGCATGAGCAGACACTCCCCTGTGCACTGATTGGTGAGGAGGAGTGTCCTCACATGCCCACACATGCCCCGCGAGCACGCTGGGATCTGTAAACACTGTAAACCTGGAAGAAGAATAATTACGAATTACAAGAATTTCTGAAGCCTTATGCGCCTCGCCTCATCTATACGCTCTTGCCAGTATCTGTTGGTGTTGTCGGTGACAACAAGCCACAGCACCAAGACCAGCAACACTAACGACTCCATGTCCTCCATGTTTATTGTTTATTATCCGGGTCGTGAGACTACCGCTTAAAAGATCACTGATGTCACTGTTTGCGCTGCTTAACGACATCACGTGACGTCAACCCACTTTCGCTAACTCCACCCAAAGTGTCCACCCACTTCCAGCCAGCACGGTTCAGCGTGGTTGTAGTCAAAATGCAACTCCAACAGCCCCACTCAGCTCGACTCAGCACGGCACGGCTCAGCCCAACTCAGCCGCGTTTGTAGTGGAAAAGCGGCATTAGAGGAGCAGAAGTTCACTCAGGTACTGTGATGCGAGACCATTCAGTGCTTTAAAGGTCAATAGTAGTACTTTATAATCAATACGAAATTTGATTGGGAGCCATTGCAATGTGGACAAGATAGGGGTGATGTGATCATATCTTCTAGTTCTAGTAAGGACTCTTGCTGCTGCATTTTGAACTAACTGGAGCTTGTTTATGCACTTATTGGAACATCCAGACAGTAAGGCCTTACAATAATCCAACCTGGAGGTAACGAAAGCATGAACTAGTTTTTCCGTATCACATAGTGACATTAAATTTCTTATCTTAGCAATATTTCTGAGATGAAAGAAAGCTATCCAGGTAATGTTATCAATGTAAGTTTCGAATGAAAGACTGGGGTCAATAATCACTCCGAGGTCTTTTCCTGCTGCACGTGAAGAAACAGAAAGGCCATCCAGAGTTACTGTGTAATCAGAAAACTTACTTCTAGCTGCATGTGGTCCTAGTACAAGTACTTCAGTCTTGTCAGAGTTAAGCAGAAGGAAGTTAATAAGCATCCAGTGTCTAATGTCCTTTACACATTCCTCAATTCTATTAAGCTGGTCTCTTTCATCAGGTTTTGCAGAAACATACAATTGTGTGTCGTCAGCATAACAGTGGAAACTAATACAATGTTTACGAATAATATCACCCAGAGGTAACATATATAAAGAAAAAAGCAGTGGACCCAAGACAGAACCTTGTGGAACACCAAACTTTACCTCAGTACGTCTAGAAATATCACCATTTATATCAACATACTGATAGCGATCAGTTAAATAAGAGCTGAGCCAGAAGAGAATGTCTGGTCGTGGGTTCAAATCTCATAATATCCACTCACACCTTAATTTTTAAACTTCTGCCTCTTTGCTTCTTTGTGCTCACATTGGATTCTGCAGTACTTATGGATAAAACAAACCAGCAGATGAATTAATGTCTAATTAAATGTGCACACATATGACCTGCAGCTGAACCTCTGACCTCTGTGTTCATTCGGTCAGGGGAAGGGAAAAACAAAAAAAAACCCTTATCTCCTTATACAGAAAGTTCATTTCAAACATACATATTCTCTCTAGCAGTTTTATTTATTTATTTATTTATTTATTCATTTATTTGCAATTATTTGACAAACATAATTTATGATTTAACAATACCCAATTGAATTCACAATGACAATGACTGGATACTGAATTTTGATTGGCTGTTGGTGGCCATGTTTATCAATTTGTTTTGTTTCATTCAGTTTTTGTAATAGTGGTGGACCTTTTTTTTTTTTAACTTAGCATAAGTTTAAAAAGTCCACAAACATTTCCACTCACTAGCCACTTTAATAGGAACTAAGATCCCTGTTCTTGTCTGCAGGAGTGGAACCCAATGTGGTCTTCTGCTGTTGCATGCTGAGATGCTTTTCTGCTCACCACAATTGTAAAGAGTGATTATATGAGTTATTATATCCTTCCTGGCAGCTTGAACCAGTCTGGCCATTTTCCTCTGACCTCTCTTATCAGCAAGGAGTGTGTTTCCACCCACAGAACTGTTGCTCACTGATTTTTTTTTTTTTACGCAGTTCTGTGTAAACTCTAGAGACTGTTGGGTGTGAAAACCCCAGGAGATCAGCAGTTTCTGAAATACTCAAACCAGTCCATTTGGCACCAACACCCATGCCACGGTGAAAGTCACACTTTGAGATCACAGTGTTTCCCATTCTGATGTTTGAATTAAACATTAACTGAAGCTCTTGATTTGTATCTGCATGATTTTATGCATTGTGCTGCTGTCGAGGGATTGGCTGATTAGAGAACTGCATAAAACAGCAGGTGGATGGGTGCTCCTAATAAAATGGCCAGTGAGTGTATATCAAACATTTGAGGAAATATAGCTATGCGTTTTGTTTGTTTGCTTGGGGTTTTTTTGTGCCCCATAGTAGATACTTTTTAACATCTTACAAGATTTTGATACCTTTTCCTCGTAATGATGTCAAAATGATAGTCAACAGTTTTTATACAAATCAGCAGAAATGGACAAAGACAAAATTGATTAAAAAAATAAAAATAAAATAAATAAATAAATAAATAAATTTTGGGGGGATGGAGTTTGATTGATAATCAGTACTGGTAGACTCAGGAGCACTTAGATTTTCCAGATTTGTCCATGTGTTTACAATTTATTACAGCACCAATACAGTATGTGGTGGAATTTTTGAAAATTTTGTACATAAGCGTACAATGATGCCTTGTATATTTGTAGAGTTTTTCATAATGCTTAGCCTCCCTGCATTTTTTTTCACTGTCCCTGGACCCCTATAATCAGGAAAGTCTAAATCAAACTTAGGAGTGTTTATATATTATTTTTCATTAGAGTCATAACCACTAATTCACAGGGCATTCAGATTCCATGCTGAAGTGCATTTATAAGAAGTACACCCATAATTAATTTGCATTCCTTGTAAAGCACTTCTCATCTCATAGAAGAGGTGGTGATACATAATAACACAGTAACTGCTGTGGTAATTGATCGCCAAAGTTCTCTTCTATGCTATAATGACTAGCTCTGGCTTCAAGCAAAAAAAGTCAATAAAACCATTATTTAAATCTGAATTTGGAATTGTGCTTCTTCAGCCCAAGGTTTTTTTTTGTTTTTGTTTTTTTAATGAGCTTGAAGGATTTTGTGTGTGTGTGTGTTTTTCTATCAGCTGCATCTTACATTAAAGACTTACACAGAGGCACATAACGTCCAGCCACCACACCGAGGAAAACCAAGAGGAATCAATACTAATCCACTGCTTGGTAATTAAATTGTGTGAGAAATGATTGCTCATGGCCGCATTTTAGCCTTCGGTTAGCTTCATGTGCTTAAAACGAGTGAGCCGCTTCAAAGACTAATGAGCTCCTAGTTTCTCGCCTGAATGACCACATTTTTCCAGACTTGAATATGTGAATATGATGAATTCCTCATCTGTTATCAACTTTGATTTTATTTCTTTCACTTGCTTTCATTTTCTCATGGTTAATTAAAAAACATGGAACCATTTAATATGTTGTACATTTATCATTTCAATAGTATGGCTAACTTACATATAACAATAACTGGATTTAACAGAACATATTTTTACTTTGACAAATTCTGCTGATGAAACATTTCTGTAAGGAGACATTTACTAATCATTTATAAAATCAGAGATAAGGCTGTGATTTTATGTTTTCAGGGCAACAGAGTTGATCTTTTGTAGTGTCTAAGTTACATGACAAGCTGTGTCTGGTGTTTTCTGGGAGGTTGGGGGGGAGCAATACTGAAACAAATAAATAAAAAGAAACAACTGTACAGTTATAGGAGCTGTAATGTAACAGATGTCATGTTAGTCATTTTACAATGAAAATCCTGTAACTGTTAAAACACTGACACTGTTATAGAAAAATAATAAACTCTAGATCAGATTGGTACTGATAACATGATTTCATTTCAAAAACCATGGTGTTTCTACAAAGCTCAATTTTAGGCCGCTATTGTTTTTCCTTTATAGACAGCTTTTTAAATGTCTAGACTGATTATTTACACTTTGCATCTAAATTCTGTCAAATTGACCTGAAAGATCTTGTCAACCTTAACCATAAGGAACTTCCTTTTCAGTGACACAAAATGCCATTTTCAAGTGAATGGGAGGCCAAAAAATATCTACATGCATGTAGGCAGGGCCTAAGTCTTACACAGTAGAGCTTGAAGGCTAGTCTGTGAAATGAAAAAAAAAAAAAAAAACTACTTGGCATAATGCAAAACAAATGTAATGACAACAACAAAACCATAATCAAGCATTGTTTATAGCTTACTCAAGGTTAGGTAATTATTCTCATCTCATTATCTCTAGCCGCTTTATCCTGTTCTACAGGGTCGCAGGCAAGCTGGAGCCTATCCCAGCTGACTACGGGCAAAAGGCGGGGTACACCCTGGACAAGTCACCAGGTCATCACAGGGCTGACACATAGACACAGACAACCATTCACACTCACCTACGGTCAATTTAGAGTCACCAGTTAACCTAACCTGCATGTTTTTGGACTGTGGGGGAAACCGGAGCACCCGGAGGAAACCCACGCGGACATGGGGAGAACATACAAACTCCACACAGAAAGGCCCTTGCCGGCCACGGGGCTTGAACCCGGACCTTCTTGCTGTGAGGTGACAGCGCTAACTACTACACCACCGTGCCGTCCTAGGTAATTATTATGAAATTCAAATTTTCTTCTACTTTATTTTTATGATTACTTCAAAGCTGCTTTGCAACAGTGTCTATTGTTAAAAGCACTATACAAATAAATTGATTTGACTTTATTTAATTTTTGGTTATGTTCAGTCCCTTTGTCCCCACTCATGTTTTTGTCACTTTTGAATGCTAATGTTAGTCTCATGAGGAATTATGAGGTTGTTTAAAGCTCTGTGTAAATGCTGAGATTGGAAGCTGCTGATTTCAGCCTGATAAAACTTGCAGATTGGCTCAAAGAGCTTGGCGTGTTCTGCTTATCGAGTTATTACTCTAACACTCCAATTCCATCCGTCAGATAAAACCTGAACAAATCTAATCTAGTTCTGCTCAGAAAGTGTCTCAGGAAAAGTGAAGATTTGCTGGTATATCTTTGTTATTGATTGTGCACATCTTGGCATGTAATAACTAACATTTAATAATGTTGAATATGATTTAGAAATGAAAGATAGTACTGATTATTTGACAAATGCATTTTATCATCCAGGTCTACAGCTAAATCTGCTTAATAGTATGCAATCTGAGACACAAATGATTAATATTTCAGAATATGCTGATCTAAAATGAATAATAATAATAATAATAATAATAATAATAATAATAATAATTTATAGTCCAGAGATATGACCAGAATTTAATTGAACCACATTCACTGTGTCATGAAGCACTGTGAAGGAGGTCGAGGAGCCTCTTCAATTCCAGCAGTTATGACTCGCTGAGTTATTTTTGACTCACCTAACCTACTTCATATTGCTGTTCTCCTCCTCCTCCTCCTCCTTTCACACGCTCTCTCCTTTTCCCCCTCCCCCTCAGAAAGGTCATTTTGACTCATCAGACCTTTTGATCCCTCCATTTTATGCTGTGTCATTTTTGAGGTTCCCCACTGTATGAGCACTAGTGCTGGTCATGCCACGCAGAAGCAAACCTGAAACCTTGACCTCTCTATTAAAGAATGTGACCTCATTCTTTGGCATGCAGAGCTGGTTTAAAACTTTGTTTTAAGCAGGGAGACCATAAATCATGCTGTGATGAAAGTAAAGTGTAAAGTAAAAAAGTAAAGTATAAGTGCATTTTTTTTTCAAAATAACAAAAGTCAACAAAAGGCACAAGCAGACAGATATACAGGGAGGATATTTACAAAAATAACAACATAGACAATAGAAACAGCCAACAAGACACACACACACACACACACACACACACACACACACACACACACAGAGGCAGGTTGTACAACACAGAGAACAAGATAGTCAAGGAGGATGGAGGATAAGATGTACAATGAGGAGAAGATAAGCAAGAAGGGCAATATATACAGGAAGGATAATGTATAAAGGAAGGACGCAGTATACATTGAGGAGAGAGAGAGGTTCTGCTATGGGCTTTGTCCACACTAATACAGTGTATTTTAGTTTTAAAACACATCACTTTTGTTTGCTTTACACCTAACATCCACACTACTAGACTTTTGGAAATGCTGCTGGCCTTTGTGGCAGAGTCCCCTGCATTTCTCTGCCCAAGAAAAGGCTTGCTTCTTGCACTACCACTCTCCTGGTGCTGAAAAGACAGCTCCTTTTCAGCACCACTGGTATTTTGGACAGCTGGAGAGCATGTGGCTACAGGATGGAGCTCGCACAGCTGTGGTGAATTCAAGAGGCACTGATCTCTAACCTCCAACAGCTCAAAGGAGAGTATAAAAGGCTATTTCTCTCCACTCAAGTTAGTGACTGTGTCTTGTAAGTCTATGATTGATGCCTTTCTCCTCTCCTCTAGAGTGCACCAGAAAAGATGCTGTAGACAGAAGCTCAAAACTGCTCCAAGCTAAGAAACTTTGACAACACCTCTGAAGAACCGATGCTGACTCACTGAAAGAGCCTAAGGTCACCGGCTCCCCAGTGTCTGACTGCCGCCTACACCTGGCTGACCACCACTCACCCTACACCTCACTTAGCTCCTGAGCACTTTCCCTTATCACCTTCCCCTTTTCCCTTCTCTTGGAAACAAAGAATAAAAGAGCACTACATGTTCTACCTCAGCTTCTGTGTCTGTGTCTGTGTTCTGCCCATTGCAGCCACAAGGTGCTACAGTGGTGGAGAATGTGAGGATGAACACAGGCATACCTTCCTTGCTCACATGAAGCCCGTTGTATACCTGGAGGACAACCTGCAGCAGCAGCTGATGACACAGGAACTGGCCTACAGCCTTCAGGTGGCAACTCAAGAATTGCTGCAACACTGAGCCACAGAGGGGGTCCCCTTCCCATGTGTCCCTGACCACTGACAGGAAGCTCAAAAACCACTCAGCAAGGTCAGCCCACACATCGGAGCCTATCTCTACATTTTGAATTGATTGAAATGCAATAGCCCCCCCCCCCCCCCCCCCCCCCCCACACACACACACACACACAGATGAAGACTACCAATATCTAAAGGAAGAAATTCTGGCCTGGTGTGGTATTTCTCCCTGTCGAGCAGTAACAGCCTTTCATTGCTGGAACAATGACCCTAGCCTCACTCCAAGGAGCTAGCTAGATACCTTGCTCTGCACCAACAGGTGGTGGCTCCAAACTCAGATCCACTCAGCTACTCAGGTAATGGAGTGGGTGATCATGGACCCAGACATGAAGGCCCCACTGAACCTGGATAAGATGGTTGAGGTTCTGGAATGCACTCTCTCGATGCTCAAGATCTGCTGACCTGCATCCTGGAGGAGCTGCCTGGAACCAAGGCAATGACCTCCACACCTGGTCTGAGTTGAAGCCCAGCAATGTCTACAACCCTGATCTCACAACCCCACTCTGCAGGACATAACCATGCCAACTGAGCTTGAGCCTGCTCCCATGACATTGGCAAAGAAACCCTGGTTGACTGGTTGTGCAGTTCAGGCCACACCAAGCTCCCAGAACTCTCATGTCATGCTTTGGCTGGATGGTCACCACATCAAGGGTCTTATGGATTCTGGGAGCATGGTGAGTTCAGTGAGTGGGAACTGTTAGTGGGAGTAATGCCTGATCTACCTGTCCCTTTTCTCATAGGAAATCACTGGCCCAGATTTACAGCATAGCTGCCAGCTCAGAGAGAGGACAGATGCCCCAGGCTGGTCAGAAGACTGCAACAGTGCCACCCAGTGGCAAGGACCATCATGCTTTCTGAGGAGGACAGCTCTGACACCGCAAGTGGTGTTGAGTCTCCCTCTACCACTAACCCGATCCTGCCTATGTCACTAACCTTGTGACCTGCTGGTGGTCCCCTGATGCAAATTCAATATTGTAATGTGCCTTACTCACTCACATTGTAGAATGACAAACAGGATGCCATAAAACCCTTGCTAAACTGAGGGACCATTTTCACTGGATAGGGATGGAAGCCAGGGTGAAGAATTTCTGCCACGGTGCCCTCAGTGCTAGCTCACCACTGTAGCCAAGTGTGCTCCCACACTGTAAAAAAAAATCTGTTGTTTTTACGGAAAAACACTGGCAGCTGTGGTTGCCAGAATAATCCTGTTAAAAATACAGTGAAATGTAAACAACATTACAGAATAACTTGTACATTTCACTGGGATTCCATGTACAATTAATGATAACTAAATGTAAATTTTACAGGTATTCAATGTACAATAATCAATACATAACTGTTAATTTTACGGATATTCATTGTACAATAAACAATGATTCAAAATGGTTACAAGCAATGATCTACTAGACAGATTTTTGGGGCTTTTTTCACCTTTATTGGATAGGACAGTATAGAGACAGGAAATGAGCCGGAGAGAGATTGGGAAATGACCTTGGGTCGGAATTGAACCCAGATCCCTGGAATGGCGCCTTAATCGACTGAGCCATGACGGTGGCTGTTTTTTTTTTTAATTTTTTTTAACAGGGCAATGATGTAATTTTAACTATCACATTCTGTTTTAGTATTACAGTTTGTCTGTGTTTAAACTACAACAATTTGTAAATTCTACAAAAAAAATGATCAATTCAACATATTCTTACTGTTAAATTAACAGTGGTATTTGGTTAGGAGTTTTACAGTATATTGTAAATTACACACTGCTTCATTGTTTTTGTATTTACAGTTTTTTTATGTCATGATTTTACATAAATTCACTGTTAATTCTACAGACATTTTTTACAGTGCACACCACTCATCCCACTGCCCATCATTGGCATCCCTTTGAGAGAGTAGGGATGAATCTGGTGGGTCCACTCCCAAAGTTGGGCCACAGACATGAGGATATCTTGATGGTGGTTGACTATGCCACCCAATACTCTGAGGCCATCCGCCTCCAAAATGCCACCTCTAAAAACATCAACTTTTCATCCCTACCAATCCCACTTTCAGATGTATCAAAGAAGGGACAGCCTGACCAGGTCTGATGGTCCACCGAGGCTGAGCAGGTGTTTCAGGCCCTGAAGATGTCCCGCTCCAGCTCTTCAGTTCTGCATAACCTGACTTCAGTCATCCCTTCACTGTGCAGATGGATGCATCAGAGACAGTCTTGGGTGCTGTGCTCTCCCAAACCTTCAACAGAGAGGAACACCTGATATTGTACATCAGGCAGACGTTAACCCCTGCTGAACAAAGGTATGCTGCTACAGAGAGGGAAGCTCTGGCCAACAAATAGGCCATCATAGATTTCAGGTACTATCTTACAGGATGAAATTTCACACTTCAAAATTCACACTGACACCCCCCCAGTGGACAGCAAAAGTTGAAAACTCGCCAAAAGAGCCCACAGCCTATAGCTGGCCAAGGATCACTCACCCAGCTGCTGAGCACTTTCCCTATTCACCTTCCCTTTTTCCTCTCTCCCATGAACAAATAATAAAAAAGTGCTAAATTTTCTTCTGCAGCTCCACCTTGTTTCATTTTGAAAAATCTGGGGTAGCATTTTAGCATCGACAGACATTTGGAAATGATGGCACAGACGACCCACATTCACTTCTTGATTCGGTCTTATCTATTCCAATGTATCCTTCCCTGATTCCTCATGCTTCTATCATATGACCCTTTTCTAGAAGAAAACAAATGGCGTCAGCAGTTTTATACTGGCACGTGCATACCCAGTGTACATAAATGGTCATGTGAGATGCATTTTCAGGTGTGTTAGTATGGATGGAGATCATTTTAGCTCCATATCAGAAATACTCATGTGGGTGGAAATCATTTTTAAAACAATGTTTTAAAACTAAAATATATTTGTGAAAAAAAAGGACTTTCAACTAAAATAATTCAGAGTGGGACAGAGGTTACACTGTAAAAAATGATTTGTTGTTTTAACTTAAAAAAGTTAGTTTAAGGGCTGCCTTAAAATTTTGAGTTAAGTGAAATTAATTTAGTAAGTTCATTACAATTTAACTTACTATGTGAATTTCAATGAACTCAAAATTTTAAGGCAGCCTGGGCACTAACTTTTTTAAGTTAAAACAACAAATAATTTTTTAAAGGTTTTGCAAATTGTAGCAAGCGACAACAGGCAAACACAGGGAAGGACCCAGGAGTGAGGAATTCAAGTGCTCTTTATTTTTATTGTAGGAACTTGTGAGGGAATAGAGGAGTGTGTGGGTGAGAGAGAGAGAGCGAGAGAGAGAGAGAGAGAGAGAATCCAGTGCAGTTATGCTGAGCGGGCAGCAGGAATCTGATGCTCATTCAGGCAGGGGTGAAGCACAGGAACCAGCCGGGCTGCGGATCATAGGCAGGCATGAAGTTGAGTGGGTCTGTCGATGATCTTCCAGACATTGCCTGGAGCAGTGAAGCCGGACCAGGAGAGCTCTCGCAGGTTAGGGGATGTCATTGTTGTTGTCCTGAGCGGCAGCAAAATAGCCTACAGGTAGAAGGAGAGGGAGAAGGAGAGGATATATCAGCATTATTGAGCAATAAGAGCTTCACTGATTTGTGAGGCAGTTCCTTGTTATACTTTCCTGGCTGCTTGTGGAGGGTGAAAAGAGGTGCCGCTTAAGTCGTTGCAGCTGTGTGCATTTGGCTGGCTCCGCCCCATGGCCACACTGTTTCTTGTGGTCCAAAACACTGGTGCTGAGGCGGAGCTTTTTTTTTTTTTTTTCAGTGTGCTCAAAATTTAAGCTAGGTTTTATTCAAAGGTATTCCAGATTTAAGTTTTGTTTTATTTTATGTGTTCTAAACTTTTCACACATTTTTATTCATTGGTCCAAATTTAAGCTAATTTTCATTTAAGGTTTTATGAAGTTAATAAAACTCAATTATTTCAGTTGATATGAAGTTAAGCCAGTTTTTATTTGTGGTATTCCTTAATTAAGCTTGTTTTTATTCACTGTTTGAAATGACTGAAAGCCAGTTTTCATTGAAGGTGTACAAATTTAAGTTTTTATTTGAGATGTTACAAAATTAACCTTGGATTTATTCAGTGTGTTCAAAATTTAATCAAGGGTTCATTGAAAATGTTCCAAATTTAAGCCAATTTTTAATCAGTATGTTGTAAAATTAAGCTAGTTTTATTTAATGTGTTAAAATTTAAGCTTTATTCAATTGGTTCAAGTGTTAAGCTAGCTTTTATTCAGTGCTGTTCAGATTTGAGCTTGGTTTTAATCAGTGTGTTAAAAATTGATGATGGTTTTCTTTTCAAGGTATAAAAAGTAACTGAAATAAATCTAGTTTTTTATTCAATGTGTTCTTAATTTCTGATCATTTTATTCAGGGTTTTTTGTTTTAACGATTTTCTCTGCTGGATGCATGCTTTGGCTTTATATGCAGCAGGGAGTATGAATTGTAGAAACTGTGTAGTATAAGCTACTAAATGATAGTTCTAACACACTGCTTGTCATGTGTACATAAAGACACCATTTTAAACATAGTATCATTACTGTGGTTGGGAGATCATTTGTGAGGAAATAGCAGGTTGTTTAAAGGTCTGTATAAATGCTGAGATTGGAAGCTGTTGATTTCAGCCTGATAAAACTTGTAGATTGGCTCAAAGAGCTCTGTGTGTTTTGCTTATCGAGTTTTTCCTGAGCACTCAGTTTCATCTGTCAAAAGCCATATGAGCAGATCTGCCACGAGTCTAATTCTTTTCAGAATGTGTGTTTGTGAAAGTATATAGATTCTTCAGTATCTCTGTGTTATCAGTGGTGTAAATCCAGCCATTTGACATTTAATAACAATTCACATTTAATAATGTTGTAATGTGCTGGTTCTTAAGAGGGCAGATTGTGACATTTATTTGTTGCAGCCTAAATTTCCAGGGTGTTATATATATATATATATATATATATATATATATATATATATATATATATATATAATATGATTCAATTTTGTGGCAAGATCAGTCCAAATTGAATGTAGTTTTTAGAATTTGATTTGTTTTAAATGTTTGTTTTTGTATTGTGTAATGGCAAATTGCATACACAGAAAAATGCAAATAATATTAAAGAAAATTAAATAATTAAAAACAAATTACCTAGTTTTTATTTAATTTAGTATTCTCAATTTTAAGCTCTTTATTTATTTAAAGTTGTACTGCCTTTCAGATTTTTCAAGTTTAGATCATAAAAAGAATTTTCCCTGACACCCAATCATTTGTTGAGTGGACCGTAAGCTACTGAATTCAAATCACAGACTTCTGGTTTTATTAGGGCTTTTTTTTGTTTGTTTGTTTTTCATAGAACAATTAATGAATTTAGTGGCCCTAAATTCTCTGCTATTTTTTTCTTGCTTCACCATGACGCAAAACGAGACTACATTATGCATCACGTGGTGGGCTTTCTCCATTCGCGCAAGGCATTGTGGGACATAAATTTGAAACAGGAGAGGGAAATAGCAGACATGAGTGTGCAAATGAAATGTAAAAGACTGACTACAGTAATGGAAAGCAAGAATAAAGATGTGTTGCGAAGGAAAGGAAACACAGGACCAAACTAATAAATATCAGCGGTCAGCAAGCATTTCAGTGTGATCAGCTCTTCGTTTAGCAATAGAATGATGTAACTGTCAGTGTATGGTCAAGGTATCAAGCCACATAATGGCCTGGGTTTTTTGTTTGTTTTTGTTCGTTTTAGATATTACAGAAATAAATGTACATCACAATGACCAAATTTCAGAGGGAACTAAATTTCACTGATGTTATGAAATCGAAAGGCCATCTACTTTTAAGTTGAATAAATTCAACGATAGATTAGTCCAAATGTAAGCTGGTTATGGATTTTTATTTCATTTTTATTTGTATTTATTGATTTGAATTTTGAAAAAATACATTTTCTAAATCAGAGATAGAATCAGCAGTTAAAGCAGCAGTGAAAGTAATATATAGGTATAAGATTAGATACAAATAAAAAATAATGCAAACAATTTTTCATTAAAAACAACTGATTTCTTAAAGTTAGCTCTTAACTAATTCTAAATGTATTTTAAATGCATTGACTTTATTTTCTTTTACAATATTAAATGCTTTCTCTGTTCAAATTTAAGAGTTTTTTGTGATGTTTAATATGTATACATTAATTAATTTATTTATTTCCAATATGAGTCAGTTGCTAAATATTTTGGATTAGTGTGGGATAATGTGTCAGGTACACGAGGGAGGTGGATGTATGTGCAGAAATGTTCAGTTAATAAAGTGCATATATACTGTAAATACAGATACACACAAAGGCAAACAGTCCAAAACGGCGGGCAAGATCAGATACGTGAAAACAGGCAAAGGGTCGGTTGAGGCGCAAACAGTACATCAAAGGCAAAACTAGAATGAGAACAAGAAACAGGCACAAGAATCAAGAAACCAGGAAAACAAGAACACGGGTCGAAAGGCTTGGTAATGCGTACTTAACATAGCGTAATACTTCGTGATGCTACTGCATCAGCGCAGTCCTTAAATAGGCAAACACAATGTTCTCTAATTGAGTTCAGGTGCGCCTTGTTCACGGCGCACGTGCTGGAGTCCACTCGATGTGTGCGCAGCCTGAGATGCGCCTTCAGGTGCATGCGGCACAGTGCGCAGGACTGACAGAATCCCCTCCATCATACTTGACCCTGGTGGGGGTTCGAGCTCAGGCTCTGGACATGACTTGGGTTCTTGGCTAGGAATGAACTTGCGCTGGGGACTTGACTTGGATTCTGGGCCGGGATCATGCTCAAACTCTGGACCTGACTTGAATCTTGGACTAGCCTTGGATCCAGGACTGAAGATGGCCTCAAGCTCTGGGCTGGATTCCAGCTCTGGAGATGAGTTGAGCTTCAATGATGACTCTGGCTCCAGCTAAGGAGATGACTCAGGCTGGAGTTCTGGAACTCGCTTGGACATAGGGCTGGGCTCGAGCTCAGGAGATGACTTGAGTTATGGACTTGGTCTGGACTGTGAACTTGGTTCAGGTACAGGCTCAAGCTCTATCAGCACACTGCTCTGGTCTGGGTTAGGACCTGGCAACGGGACGACACAGACGTCTTCCTGGCCGGGCGATGGCAGGACGACTCAGACGTTGTCCTGGCTGGGTGAGGCAGAGGTTGTTCCGACATCCTCCGACACAGGTTAAGAACAAGCTCATGTTCTGGCCTTAACTCTGGCACTGGCACTGAAGCTGGTGCATGTGCCGACTCTGATGCTGGCACTGGAGTAGGCCCTGATGCTGGCACTGGAGTAGGCTCTGACTCTGACTCTGGCACTGGAGCAGACACTGGCACTGACTCTGACTCCGACTCTGGCACTGGAGCAGACACTGGCACAGGAACAGATGCTGGAACGGGAACAGGAACAGATGCTGGCACAGGTTCAGGCATGGATTCCTCCATTGAGGAGGTGGGTGAGAGGAGGATGTTAGCCAAGCTGACATCAATCATGGATAACCCCTCTCACCCCCTACATGAGGCTGTGGGGGCTTTAAGCAGCTCTTTTAGTAGTAGACTGCTACACCCATGGTGTAAGAAGGAGAGACACTGCAGGTCATTCATACCTGCTGCTGTCAGACTGTATAACACCCACAACTTGTAATGTAGCACTAATAACCTGTTTGTCATTATATTTGCACTACTTCACCACTACTACCTCTGCCATCTCTCATCGATACAATTATTATGTGCAATAATATAGGTCTTAAACTATTTATATATATACACACACAAAGTCTACCTGTAATGTGCAATTTTTCCGAGCCTCTCAATAAGGCAATATTTCTATACTTTTTCACGGTAGGTAATGCAAATAGCCCTCTGTATTTAATCTTTCGTTTGTCTAATTTTTATTTCAGTTTTATTTGTTATCTGTGTGACATTTTCTTGCTACTGTAACACGTGAATTTCCCCGATGTGGGATGAATAAAGTGAATCTAATCTAATCTAATTCTGATACAGACACTGGTTCAGGCATTAATTCAGGTGCTGGTTCTAGCTGAGAAACCAGCTCAGAGGAGACAGCCTCCAAGAGGGGCTCAGGAACAACAGCCTCCTCTGCTGTCTCTACATCAGCCACTCGGGAGAGCTCTGAAACAATGGCCTCCTCGGCCTCCTCTCCTCGGCCTCCGCGGCCTCCTTGGCCACTGGAGGGAACTCTGGAGCGACAGTCTCCTCAGCTGAGTTGGCCACTGAAGTGGTTGCCTTTAGGTGGTGCTCTAGAGCAATGACCTCCTCGGCTGCGTCGACCACTGGCATGATAGCCCCTCCCCAAAAATTTTCATAGGGTTCCTCATTTACTAATGATTCGAAAATAAACTTGAGCATGGCAAAGAAAGTCTGTGAACTTCGAAGACATGGGTGCTTGACACGAATCAGGTAGTCCACCCATCTGCATGCTCGTCCAGTAATGAATGTTAGGATAAAGCTTACCCAGATGGGATCGGGTGGCTTGGGCTCTTGGTAGTCATCATAGAGGATGCCACACTGGACGCAGAATACTCATGGGTGATCCTCTCCATTGTAGGGTGTGGGAGGGTAAGCATTGGTACGCTGACAGAAATACAAGGCTAGAGGCAGAGATGGGAAACCCGGAAGTGGCGTGGGATCACGTACTGAAAAACATCTGCTACATCCATTGTACTGTGAAATATTCTGTCGGGTACATGAGGGAGGTGGATTTATGTGCAGAAGTGTTCAGTTTAATAAAGTGCATATATAAATACAGATACACACAAAGGCAAGCAGTCAAAAATGGCAGGCAAGATCAGATGCATGAAAACAGGCAAAGGGTCATTTATTAATGAACAGTATCTGAGTGATTGTGCTAACAGTTCTGACTATCTTCTTTTAACACTGTCTTACATGGAGAAGAAGGAGCTTTTGAAAGTCTGTTTATCCTGTGTAGGGTCATGGGCAAGCTGGAGCCTATCCCAGCTGACCATGGGTGAGAGGCAAAGTACACCCTGGACAAGCTGCTACTGTAGATCAGAGTAGAGTAGAGTACTGTAGAGTTACCTTTTAGCCCTGCTAATGGTACAGGATGATATGGTGATTGATATCTTTACAAAAAATGGTAATAAAATAATGTGTTCATAGTATTGATTTTAAAAAGACCCAATTTAGGCAGTGTTAATAATTACACAAATCTGACAGTCTATTAGATGATGGAAGGGGTGTGGCCAGTGTTCCTCCGTGCCTCTTATTTCCAGTAAAGGAGGCATGGCCTCTGTTCTTATGCAAATGTAGGTTTCAGTAAAAGTCAGCACCAGTGAAAAAGGTGTGTTTTTTGTTCTTATTTAGTGGTCAGTGTCAAGAAAGAAGGTGTGACCTGTGTTCCTCTGTAATTTCAAAAAGTTTCATCTAGTTGGTTGATTCCTTACAGTATTTTAAGAACATTCTTATACACAACTGAAGAAATTTTCTCTTACTTATGACATTTTGATATCTTTCTTAGCTGACATCTTGATCACATCTAAAGCTTGGCATCTCTTGCCACCACCGGATGGTGTGCGTGACCTAGAAATCAGCTGATCCCACATATGGCTGAGTTGGTATGTCCCTAAGTCCTGATTCATGCAGCAATTTGTCTTCTGGATCCATAGGGCCTCTTTTATCCATCTGGTCTGCCTGTGTAAGAACAGCAAGCCTTTGCCACCACACCCATCAATTGTAAACCAAAACTCTGGAAATGCTATGTAGATGACATTCTTGAGATTATCAAACGGGGTAAAGTGGATGCCCTCACTGACCACATAAACTCCATCGACCCCACTGGTAACATCCAATTCACTTATGAAGTTGAAGAGGACAATAAAATCCCGTTCCTGGATACCTTATTGACAAAACATGAGGATGGATCAGTCAAGCTTCTAGTGTTTAGAAAGAAGACACACACTGACCAATATCTGAATTTCACATCTCATCACCCTCTGAACCATAAGCTGCCAGTTGCCCATACTTTACTGGGGAGATGCTAGTGAATATATAGCATAGTGACAGAGGAGGAGGATTAAAAGGAGGAGGAGTATGTGACTAAGGCCCTCAACACTTGTGGCTACCTAGACTCGTCCATCAAAAGAGTCAAGGAGGCCATCCTCATGAAACAGCAGCACAAAAGCAAGCCTAAACAGCTTGAATGGAAACATCAGGATATGGTTGTGGTGCCTTATGTGAAGGGGCTCAGCGAAGCTTACACCAGGATTTTAAAGTCCTATGGTATTGTTACAGTCAACCATCCCTTTAAAACCATTAGGAACATCCTTGTCCACCCTAAAGACAAAGTGGAGGATTAACAGAAGATGGAGGTGGGAAACCAGATTCCCTGTAAGAATTGCCCAAGTGTATATATTGGAGAAACAGGGAGGAAGCTGGGTAAACGACTTAAGGAACATAACAAGAGGTTGATACCTTCACTCAGGCCACACAGACAAGAGCTGGGAGGAATCGGTTTGGGACCATCACACATAAGTCAGCTGTCACAGATCATGCTGTTAGGGTAAACCATGTGATTGACTGGGAGGGGGTCAAGGTGATCGATAGGGAGGCACACAGGCAGACCAGAGGTCCTATGGATCTAGAAGACAGAACATACCAACTCAGCCTTATGTGGGATCAGCTGATTTCTAGGTCATGTGCACCATCCAGCGGTACCCAGAGATGCCAAATGTTAGATGTGATCAAGATGTCAGCTAAGAAAGACATCAAAATGTCATATGTAAGTGAAAATTTCTTCAGTTGTATATAAGAATTTTCTTAAGATGTGTTCCTCTGTGCTTGTCAGTCTTTGCAAAAGAGATGTGGCTTCTGTTCCTCTGTTACTATTAATTCTTAATAAAGGAGGTGTGGCCTCTGTACCTGTCAGTTTTAGTCAAGGAGGTGTGGCTTCTGTTCCTCATTACAGTCAATCTTAGTAAAAGAGGTGTGGTTAGTGTCCCTCTGTGCTTGTCAGTCTTAGCAAAAGATGCGTAGCTTCTGTTCCTCTGTTACTGTTAATCTTAGTATAGGTGTGACCTTTGTACCTCCTGTTCCTGTCAGTCTTTGTGAAGGTGTGGCTTCTGTTCCTTGTTCCTGTCGATCTTCATAAAGGGAGTGTGGCTTCTGTTCCTTTGTGCTTGTCAGTCTTAGCAAAAGAGGCATGGCTTCTTTTCCTCAGTTACTGTTAATCTTAGTAAAGGAGGTGTGGCCTCTGTATCTCTGTTCCTGTCAGTCTTTGTGAAGGAGGTGTGGCTTTTGTACCTATGTGATTTTCAGTTCCATTATATTATATTGGTCCATGTATATGTCCTAATATACAGTACATGTGGAGAATCTTTTTGTTTTCTGTGTGCTACATTTCTAGGACAGTGTGTGAACACCTGGACAGGTTTTTCACTTCTCATTCCTGCTATTTTCTCCTTTCCTCGCATATTCTCTGCTGCATATTTGTTCCCCGAGGAGAGGCTCATCGAACACACAATCTCAGACTGAGTAATGCAGTAAGCTGCTCATACTGATTACTGGCATTGCACATGGGACTGGTGTGTATACACACACACACACACACACACAAGTCAAAACAATTCAGTCCCCTGATATGAACAAAATGTGAGAAAGCAATAAAGTAGTGTACAAGAGGTTTTGAATAATATGTACATTTGGCTAATGTTGTTCTTGGCTAACAACCCCAATACTAGCAGTCACTAACATTAGCTACTTCATGGATTTCTGAGGAAAAATTTAAATCTCAATTTGTATGAAATCACCATTAACAAAAGTATTTAAGTTCTCTAATATAAAATTATGGCTGGATTCAAAATGATTCATGTCTGTTCTATTTTTAGCATGCTAGCATGAATTTCCTGAATGCCTGCTAGGATGGGCTCTCCTTTCAGTTGGGGGCAAGTTGCACTTAATGCAAAGAAAATGCTCAACAAATGCAAAGAAATTCTTATTTTTTTTCCTTGAGTTGTCCCTGCTAGCAATCAAATGCCTATTTTTACCTCAGAAACATGGTGAGTCTCCAGGAAAAGCATCAAAATTATATCACTCCATTTTTTTTGTTAAATTTGAATGCCAAGTAGATCTATTTTTACATCAGAAACAGGGACATTGTTATAAACATCTCACTGTAATGTGACTAACAAACAAATAAATACATGGCACATTACCATTGACTAACACAGCTGGTAAAATCTAATAAAGGAAGGAAATTAATGTGTTGATGTAACATTTTGCATATAATACTATTATTTTATGTTACAGAAACATCTGAGGCTAATCAGAGTAAACAAGAAGAGTCATTTCTGTTAGCTTGCAGCAGTTTTGTGCTAATACTTTGCTTACAGTGTCCTTTGCAAACAAAATGCAAAAATCTAGCACTTCATTGAAGTTTAAGTGGGTTAAAGAAGGAATTAAAGCATTTCTTGTGACAAAAAAGCACAAAAGAAAGAAATATTTGTTATGACTGGCAGTGCTAATGCAAGGCTAAATTTTAAAGATAAAATGATAACGATATCGCAATGTGAGTTCCAATTAGCCATTTGCAGCCTGACAAATTAACGCCGTTATGGCAGACAATTACTTCTTCGCAACCTGCAAATTTTTAATAATGTTGAAATGCTTAACCCATTCAGGAATCTGCACCGAGAGGCTTTCCTTCATAAATTATTTCTTTTATTCGTCTTGCCCTTGACCTCATAAAGAAAAAAAAATCATCCCACATGAGACGCACAGTTGTAATTAATTAAATTACAAGACAACTCATTTAAGTTTCCCGTTGGAGCGATGGACCAAATTGACTTGCGTTATTAATGAGAGAGGAGTTTGCCAGCTGAGACTGACCCAGATTTTTATGACAGATAGTAAAGGAAAGGAATATTAATACTGGCTAAAGACTATACTATATTTCATACTATATACTATATTATACACTGTGGTGGGTTAATGTATATTAAATTATTTTAAAATATTTTCAATGTTTCAACTTCTTATTAACCAAATTTTAAACAACAAAGTTATATTATATGGACATGAGTGTTTTACACCACTCGTATTTTTCATATGTGCTATATCCGGGACATGGAGAACCAAAACTGTGACACAAATTTCTACATGTCACTTGTGAGGAAATCAATGAATTGTTTTGATAAATGTGGGTACTTTTTGTTTGTGAGCGTGTCTATATAATAAAAAGAAAATCAGATGTTGGCATGAAGATATGAAGTTTACCTTCTTGTTTTGAAAAACTTGGATTTTAATTTTGCATTCATATCTACAGAGGAATAACATCCATGAAATGTATCAATCAGGATTTAGACCTTACCATAGCACAGAGACAGCACTTGTTAAAGTAGTAAATGACCTACTATTGACAGCTGATCAGGGCTGTGTCTCCCTGCTTGTATTGCTTGAGCTTAGTGCAGCCTTTGACACCAATGATCATTCCATTCTCCTGGATAGACTAGAGAATGTTGTGGGAGTTAAGGGAACAGCTCTCTCCTGGCTCAGTTCTGATTTAACTGATTACCATCAGTTTGTTGATTGTAAATGGTGATTTTTCTATGCATACGAAGGTAAAATTTGGTGTTCCACAAGGTTCTGTCTTAGGCCTACTGCTTTTTTTCTTTATATATGTTATCTCAGGATGATATTATTCTTAAACATGGTATTAGCTTCCACTGTTATGCTGATGACACACAGTTGTATGTTTCTTCAAAGCCAGGTGAGAGACACCAGCTTAATAAAATTGAGTAATGTGTAAAGGGAATTATACACTGGATGCTTGTTAACTTTCTTCTGCTTAACTCTGACAAGACAGAAGTACTTGTACTAGGACCACATGCAGCTAGAAGTAGGTTTTCTGATTACACAGTAACTCTGGATGGCCTTTCTGTTTCTTTGTATGCAGCAATAAAAGACCTCAGTGTGATCACTGACTCCAGTCTTTCATTTGAAACTCATATCAATAACATTACCCGGATAGCTTTCTTTCATCTCAGAAATATTGCTAAGATAAGAAATGTAATGATGCAGAAAAACTAGTTCATGTTTTTGTTACCTCTAGGTTTGAGTATTGTAATGCCTTACTGTCTGGAGGTTCCAATAAGTGCATAAACAAGCTCCAGTTAGTTCAAAATGCAGCAACAAGAGTCCTTACTAGAACTAGAAGATATGATCACATCACCCCTATCTTGTCCACATTGCAATGCCTCCCAATCAAATTTTGCATTGATTATAAAATACTACTGAATGGCACTGAATGGTATCATGCCACAGTACCTGAGTGAACTTTTGGTCCTTTTTGACCCATCATGCCTACTTGGATCGAAAGGTGCAGGCTATCTGCTGGTATCTCAGATAGTGAAGGCTACATTAGGGGGCAGAGCCTTTTCTTTCAAAGCCCCACAGTTATGGAAAAGCCTTCCAAGTCATGTTCAGGATTCAGACACAGTCTCAGTGTTTAAGTTTAGGCTGAAAATATTTTTTTTTTCGTCAAGCCTTTTATTAATAGCTTTTTTTTTTTTAAATTAGGTAAAGGAGTAGATCTGGAGGGTCCTCAGGCATAGGGTGTTTTGGTAAACTGCGATGTATGGATGCTGTTGCCCCCCCACTCATTCACTTGGGTTGGTTGACGGTATAGTGGCTGGCTGCTTTATGTCCCAGGGCTCCCTCATGACTGTGTTACCTTCTGGCTCTTCCCATTTAGTTATGCTGTTATAGTTAGTCTTGACAGAGGCCCTGTTTGCACTCAGCACACAATGGCTAGTGTTCTTACTCATGAGATGACATTGGGCATATTAACATGTGTTTCTCTCTCTCTCTCTCTCCCTCTCCCTCTCCTCCCCCTGTCCCTTCCCTCTGTGTGTCCCTCCCTGTTGAGTTACATATCGATCCTGAGACACTAGTTTTGCTGACCTCTTCTGCTTCTCGGACTCACCTGATCCATCCTGCTGCCCTCTCAGCTCATTGCTCCTGTGGAGGACAGCCCCATATGGACAGTCAAAAGTCACACTTGGAAGATGGCCTTGGACACTTAAAGTAATGCACCTATGGCTGAGGATGACAATTGACATGCTAACTTTAGAATTGCAGTTGTCATGAACAGTTTTGCACTCAAGTCTCTATCAGTGAACAGTTTATAACTTCAATAAAACAGACTTCATGTTAAAACTATAATGAATTTCCTGGTTTCACAGTTATACTTTGTGACTATATAGGACACAGTTATAGAAGCAAGTTATTCATAATCACGCTATCTGTTATCACTCAAATGAGGATGGGTTCCCTTTTGAGTCTGGTTCCTCTCGAGGTTCCTTCCTCGGGTCATCTGATGGAGTTTTTCCTTGCCACCATTGCCACAGGCTTTCTCATTGGGGATAAATTGGGATAAAATTAGTTCATGTTTAAAGTCTTTAATTTTCTGTAAAGCTCATTTACGACAATGTCTGTTGTTAAAAGTGCTATACAAATTGACTTGACTTGAATCTTTCACACAAAATACATTGCAGATCTGAGTGACATTTCCTGTTATTTCACTCCAATGACATTACTTCCAGTGTGTATGTGTGCACATGTATGTATGTGTGTGGGTGAATATATATATATAAATATATATATATCATCTCATCTCATTATCTCTAGCCGCTTTATCCTGTTCTACAGGGTCGCAGGCAAGCTGGAGCCTATCCCAGCTGACTATGGGCGAAAGGCGGGGTACACCCTGGACAAGTCGCCAGGTCATCACAGGGCTGACACATAGACACAGACAACCATTCACACTCACATTCACATCTACGGTCAATTTAGAGTCACCAGTTAACCTAACCTGCATGTCTTTGGACTGTGGGGGAAACCGGAGCACCCAGAGGAAACCCACGTGGACACAGGGAGAACATGCAAACTCCACACAGAAAGGCCCTCGCCGGCCATGGGGCTCGAACCTGGACCTTCTTGCTGTGAGGCGACAGCGCTAACCACTACACCACCGTGCCGCCATATATATATATATATATATATATAATATTATATGTGTGTGTGTAAAAATATATGTATGTATTTGACTAAAATAGTCGAGAATAAAATAATAGAATAGAAACTGTGCCATTAAAAAGTCAAATGTGCTAATTAAATGTGCACTGCCACTCAGAGACTAAGTCATCCATCCCAACACAGAGGGGAGTCATTATATATTATTGCTATTGCAGTGGGCAGAAAGACATCTTGGAGTGGTCCTTGTTACAGTGGAGTCGAAGGAGCCTCCAACTGAAAACATTCTACTGTCTGACCAGTAGGTTGTGCAGGAGATGTGAAATGTCCAAAAAAATTTGAGCAGTTTTTACCACATCCTTCTCTCAACAACCAACCCTTGGGGCTCCAAAGTAGTCCCCAGCACAGAGCACCCTTATTTATCAACTTGTGTAGTTTCTAAGTGTCACTAAGGGTATGCTGCTACCCCAACATACAGCTGCAAAAAAAATTGCACTCACAACAGACTGGGAACAGCTGTGCAGCATCTTGCTGCACACATTAAAGGACCTCAAGAAATTGAGTTGACTCTGTCCCTGGCTGTAGACAGCCTCAGTGTTGCATTTCCAGTACAATCTGTTATCAAGGTGAACACCCAGGTATCTGTATCCCTCCACCACCTCAACCTCTTCTCTGAGGATGGAGATTGTGTTCAACCTAGTCCTGGTCTTCCTACAATCCACAACTATCTCCTTTGTTTTGGCAACATTTAAGAGGAAGTGGTTGTTCCCACACCATGCCAAAAAAGGGGTCCACCAGTTCTCAGTCCGCAGTCTCCTGTCCACCATTAATATATCCTACAACTGAAGAAATGTCTAAGAATTTCTGCAAATAACAGGACTCTGAGTTGTACTGGAAGACTGAAGTACTAGCATGGAGAGGAAAGATGAGAGTACAGTCCCTGTGGTGCTCCTGTGCTGCGACCAGCTCCAGATACAGTGTCTTGCAAAAGTATTCATCCCCCTTGGTGTTTGTCCTGTTTTGTTGCATTACAAGATGGAATTAAAATGGATTTTTGGAGGGTTAGCACCATTTGATTTACACAGCATGCCAACCAATTTAAAGATGCAATTTTTTTTTCATTGTGACACAAACAATAAGATAGGAAAAAAACAGAAATTGGGAGTGTGCATAGGTATTCACCCCCTTTTGTGTGAAATGTATAAATAAGAGCTAGTGAAACCAATTCACTTCATAAGTCACATAATTAGTTGATTAAGATCCACCTGTGTGCAATCAGTGTCACATGATCTGTCACATGATGTCTGCCTAAATCAACCTGTTCTGGAAGGACCCTGACTCTGCAACACTACTAAGCAAGCAACATGAAAAACCAAGAAGCACTCAAAACAGGTCAGAGACATAGTTGTGGAGAAGTATAGATCAGGGTTGGGTTATTAAAAAAAATCATGCTTTGAATATCCCAGGGAGCACCAATAAATCCATTACAGCAAAATGGAAAGAATATGGCACTACTGTAAACCTGAAAAGAGAAGTCCGTCCACCAAAACTCACAGACTGGGCAAGGAGGGCATTAATCAGAGATGCAACATAAAAAAAAAAACCCTGAAGGAGCTGTAATGATCCACAGCAGAAATAGGAGTATCTGTCCATAGGACCACTTTAAGCCATACACTCCACAGAATGGGGCTTTATGGAAGAGTGGCCAGAAAAAAGTCATTGCTTAAAAAAAAAAAACACATTTGCAGTTTGTCAAACAGCATGTGGCAGACTCCCCAAACACATGGAAGAAGACTCTCTGGTCAAATGAGACTAAAATTGATCTTTTTGGCCATCATGGGAAACACCACACATTTTCACCTTTAAAGTGGTAGGCATGTTGTATAAATCAAATGGTGCTAAACCTCCCCCCAATCCAATTTAATTCCAGCTTGTCATACAATAAAATCAGATAAACACCAAGGGGGATGAATACTTTTGCAAGACACTGTACATATCCTGTCAGTCGCACAAACTGTGGTACAGTGATGGCTGGATTCACTGGAGAAATCACTGGAGGTACTGGAGAAATTAAAAAAAAAAAAAGATCCTTGCAGTGCTGCCAGCTTTGTCCAGGTGAGAGTGGGCTCATTGCAGCATGTTGATGATGTTGATGAACACCACTCCCAGGTCGTTAGGCAAACTGCAGTGGGTCCAAAACAAATATCTTCAGGACTTTCATGATATGGGATTGTAACAGTTCCCTGATGAGGGTGGAGTACAGAAGTACGTCTGGTAGGAATTGATGTTCGCACACACTTTTTAATTTCTTTATTTTCTGCTTTTCAGCTTCACACACTCCCACTCTCCCAGTCTCTCTCTCTCTCTCACACACACACACATATATAGTGTGTGTGTGTGTGTGTTCTGGTTGGGAGAGCTCCCTTCTCTCTGCTCTCTCCCTCCTTTTCTATCCTCTGTCACTGCAGCATAGACACAACATTAATTAGGCACAGGTGCATTGACTGTGCCACTCACCTTCCCTGGCCCTGCCCTCCATTCACAAAGCTACGCTAGGCCATGCCCCCACTGCCACATACCCCCAATGCCCGACTCAGGCTGGGGAGCTGTCTGTCCGGCCTACAGTGGACTCCCCCCCCGATGGGACAGGAAGTCCGCCACTACCATCTGTGCCCCTGGCCTGTGGACCACCTCAAATTTAAATGGCTTTAGGACTAGATACCAATGGGTGATCCTAGCATTGGCATCTTTCATGCAGTGGAGCCACTGGACGGGTGCATGGTCTGAACAGAGGGTGAAAGGGTGCCCCAGATGGCATCAGAGGGTGAGGACCACCCACTTGATGGTCAAGCACTCTTTCTCAATGGTACTGTACTTACTCTCGCACATTGAGAGCTTGGGGTTGATGTACAGCATGGGGCGTTCCTCGCCCTCCACCTCCTGGGACAAAACAGCCCCCAGCCCTCTGTCCGATGCATCCGTCTGCAAAATAAAGGGGAGAGAGAAGTCAGGGGAGTGTAAAAGTGGCCCCCCACATAGTGCAGCCTTTACCCTGGTAAAAGCCTGTTGGCACTGCTCCGTCCACTGGACCGGATCTGGTGCTCTCTTTTTAGTGAGATCAGTCAGCGGGCTGGTGACATCTGAATAATTAGGTCTGAACCTACGATAGTAGCCAGCCAGCCCCAGGAACTGTCTCACCCCCTTTTTGGTCTTAGGCCTTGGGCAGGCCGCAATCGCTGCTGTCTTGTCAATTTGGGGACGCACCTGCCCATGACACAAGTGGAAATCCAGATACCATACTTCTACCTACCCAATTGCACACTTTTTCAGGTTAGCTGCCTCAGCGACTCTAGGATAGCCGTAAGGTGTTCTATGTGCTGCAGCCAGTCACTGCTGTATATAATTATATCATCTAAATAGGCTGCCGCATAGGTGGCCTGGGGGAGGAGGGTTTTGTCCATGAGTCGCTGGACCATAGCAAGAGCCCCAAACAACCCAAAAGGAAGCATGACAAACTGGTGTAATCCAAACGGTGTGGAAAAATCCGTTTTCTCTCAGGATAAAGGAGTCAAGAGGATCTGCCAATATCCCTTTGTTAAATCCAGTGTCGAATAAAAGCGAGCCACGCCTAACCGATCAAGCAACTCATCAATGCAAGGCATTGGGTATGCATTGAATTTAGACACCGCATTGACTTTTCTATAGTCCACACAAAACCAGACCGACCTATCAGCCTTGGGTATCAGGACCACCGGGCTGCTCCAGTCACTGTGTGACTCCTCAATTATGCCCATATCAAGCATGGCGTTGACTTCATCCCGAACCACCTTTTTTTTGTGTTCAGGTAAGCAGTATGGGCGGCTATGCACCACCACCCCTGGGAGCATTTCAATGCGGTGTTCTATGAGGTGGGTGTGGCCGGAAAGGGGTGAGAACATGTCAGAAAATCCCTCCTGCAACTTGGCTACCTCTGTGAGTTGGGCCAGTGAGAGGTGGTCTCCACAAGGGACCGGAGCAGTTTGGGTTGTGGGTTTGGTTATTTTTAACCTCCGGACCCAGCTCCACCTTCTCTGGAAATATTGACACCAACACCACAGGGACCCCCTCATTCCAATGCTTTAATAGGTTGAGGTGGTATATTTGTAGAGCCCTGCCCCTATCTGTTTGCCTCACCTCATAGTCAACGTCCCCAACTTGCCGTGTGACCTTGAGGGGCCCTTGACACTTGGCGACTAATTTGGAACACGATGTGGGCAATGATATGAATACTTTGTCTCCCGGCGTGAACTCTCTAAGGTGCATGCCCCTGTCGTACAGCTGGGCTTGACGTTCTTGTGCCTGCCACAAATTCTTCTGGGTTAAGTGAGTGTGTGGAGTTTTGTGAGCAGATTGAGAACATATTGAATTTCGTTCTGACTAGGTGAAGGTCTCTCCTCCCAATTTTCCCATAGCACGTCCAAGATGCCACGTGGCTTTCGCTCATATGATACCGTAAGTCAAGCGGGAAAAATCCTGTGGAGGCTTGTGGGACATCTTGTACTGCAAATAACAGGGGCTCCAACTATTTATCCCAGTTACATGCATCCTCACTTACAAATTTCTGAATTAGATTTTTAAGTGTTTGATTGAACCTCTCTACCAAACCATCTGTTTGTGGGTGATAAATGCTGGTGCGGATGGATTTAATCCCCAATAACCCATACAGCTCGCGCAGTGTGTGACATAAACAAAGTACCTTGGTCTGTCAGGATTTCTTTCAGAACCCTGACCTGGGAGATAATACGGAAGAGTGCTTCCATAATACTGCATGTTGAGACATTGCAGAGAGGCACCACTTCCGGATATCGTGTTGTATAGTCCACCAGAACTAAAATAAAGTGATATCCTTGTGCTGACCAATCTAATGGCCCAACGAGATCCATACCAATTCTTTCGAAGGGGATCTTGATTAGAGGGAAAGGGTGCAAAGACGCTTTTGGAGTGGCTGCAGGATTTACTAATTGGCATTTATGGCCACCGCACACCACCAACAAATGTCCCCATGAATCCCTGGCCAATAGAACTGGGCCATTATTCTGGCTAGTGTTTTATCCTGCCCTAAGTGTCTGGCCATGGGATTAGAGTAAGCCGCATGGAATATGAGTTCCCTATGGCTCTTGGGGATTAACAACTGAGTTATTTGTTCACCAGTTTGAGTGTCCTGCATCACTCAATACAGTCTATCTTTAATAATTGCAAAGTATGGGAAGACGGGTGTTGCATTTGGCTGGAGAGTTTGACCATCGATTACTCTCACTTGGTCAAACACATGCTGCAGAGTCTCATCATGTGACTGCTCTAAAGTGAAATCCTCAAGGGAAATCCCCAAGAGCAGGAGGAGGGGAGGGCTGCTCCTCACTCCTCGTATCGTCCTGACACAGTGATAACGTGGACAGCTATGTGACAGCTTCTTCAGTCAATGCCACACCATGATCCCCCCCCCCGTGACATTTTATGGCAGGACCCACTCCCTACTACATATTCCAATAAAGTTCGAAACCCTGGCCAATCTGTTCCCAAAATCAATGAGTGGGTGAGACAAGGATTAACTGCCACCTTAACTCTATGCTTTTGGCCCCAAAATAGAATATGGACAGACACAAGAAGATAATTGTGAACATCCCCATGCACACACAACACCTTCACACTTGTGCTCTCCCCAATGCCTCATCTTGCACCAGGCTTTGGTGGATTGAGGTCTGGTTACAACCGGAATCCACCAACGCGTGATATGTATCCCCTTGAATGCTTATCGGTATGTGATATATTCAGGCCCAATCGGGGGCGGTCTCTGGTGCATCAGGGATGCGGGTCACAGCTCCCACCTCTGTTGTGGAGCCCTGGCTTGGGAGATGCTCCAGCTCCCTGCCATGCCAGCACACCAGCCCAGGCCAGGCTTTCCCTCTGCACCAGCATTATGGGCATCACTCACTTGAGGGGGAGAAGACACAGACATGGAAGAGGGAGATAGGAGGACTCCATAGGTGCAATGGGCCGGCTGGGGAGGAGCTGGCTGCCACCTCTGCAGTGGGGGAACAGGGTGTGAGAGAGAGAGAGAGAGAGAGAGAGAGAGAGAGAGGGAAGGAGAGAGAGAAAGAACATGAGGAGAGGCACCTTGTCCGCCTGCCGTCAGAACCGCCTCCAGATGGTCCTCTGCCAACTCGACCCATTCCACTGTTCCTTCCAGAAGTTGAGAGATGAACTGTTCTAGTGCCATCAGATCAATGATCCCATCGGCGTCACAGTCTTCCACCCTCAGCCACCGCTGGCAGGTGTCTTGGAGTTGCTGGCCAAGTGCGAATGGCCGGCTGATCTCCTCCAACCTCAGTGTCCGGAAGTGCTGGCAGTGTTGTTCTGGGGAGTGGCCGACACACTGCAGGATGGCTTTCTTCAGGTCAGGGTACCTGAGCCGGCTGTCAGCAGGGAGCTGCAGCACTGCGAGCTGCGCCTTGCGGGAGGAGGTGTGCCGCACACTGCTCGAACGGCCACCCCCACGTTTCGGCCGCTTGCTCGAAAAGAGCGAAGAAATCTTCCGGATTGTCCTATGGGCCCATCTTCGTGAGGGTGGAGTGAGGAGGGTCCGCCGTGGTGCTGGTCAAAGCCCCTGCCCATGCGAACAGATGCCAGAATGCCTGGCGATCTTCCTGCTGGGCCAGCATCAAGGCTTCAAAGTGTTGCTTCTGTTCCTTCCGGAGGGCGGTCAGTGCTTGATGCTGGTTCTGCTGGGCGGTAGTGAAGGCTTGGATGAGCTCTTGGAATGGGGAGGACTCCATGTGGTGGTTCCCTTCATAATCCTGGGTTTCGGCACCACTGTAACAGTTCCCTGATGAGGGTGGAGTACAGAAAAATGGCAGGCAGAAATTGATGTTTGCACAAGCTCTTTATTTTCTTTATTTTCCACTTTTCAGCTTCACAGACTCCCACTCTCTCAATCACACACTTGCACATACACGTGTTCTGGTCAGGAGAGCTCCCTTCTCTCTGCTGTCTCCCTCCTTTTCTGTCCTCTGTCACTGCAACACAGACACACAACATTAATTAGGCACAGGTGCATTGACTGTGCCACTCACCTTCCCTGGCCCTGCCCTCCATTCACAAACTGACACTAGGCCCCCCCGCTGCCACAGGGATGTTACGGAAAGTGGTCTATAATCATTGAGGGCAAAAGGAGACTTCTTTGGTACCAGACCAAGGCAGGATGTCTTCCACAGCACTGGAACCTTCTCCTGACTCAGGCTAAGGTTGAAGAGGTGCTGTAGAATCCTGCACAGACCTTGAGGATCCTGGGACTGATACCATCTGGACCTGCAGCTTTGTTCTGGTGCAGTCTCTACAGCTGTCTCTTCACCTCGTTGCAGGAAACAGGCATGCGGGTGGGGGAAGGTAGATTGTGGGTTAGTGTCTCTTGGTGTGGGAGAAGAGGTTGATGGGACTGTGTTGAAGTTGAAGTCCATGGTAGGGATTGAGGGGTGTGGGGAGTCACAGTGTGAGTTTTTGATCTTGATCACCAAGGGAACCAGATGTAAGATCAGGGAGGGTGTGGGGCCTGTATGGCTGGAGGAGAGGGTAGCAGAAGAGGAGGTAGCTAAGGGTCCTGTACTGAACCTTTTGAAGAACATATTCAACTCATTGGCTCTGTTCAGGCTTCCCTTAGTCCAATCCCCCTTCACTTTCAACCCTGTGATTACCTTCATTCCTGACAACATGTCCCTCACATTGGAGATTGTTCCCAGGCTTTCACCTGTATGTTGCCTTGCTCTCCCTCAGCCTCAGTTTCAGCTCCCCCTGCACTCTCTTCAGTAATTCTGTGTCTCCCTCCCTGAAGACTCTCATATTCCTGTTCAGCAGCTCCTTTAGGTCACTGGTGATCCAGGGCTTATTATTGGGGAAGCAATGCACTGTCCTGGTGGGTATGTATCAGCATAGAATTTAATGTAATCTGTTATGCAGGCAGTCATAGAGTTTATGTCATCTCCATGGGGCTGACCAAGCACATCCCAGTCTGTAGCCTCAAAACAGACCTGCAGAGTTTCATTCACTTCCTGTCACCACCTCCTCACAGTCCTTGTGGTCACAGGCTGCTGCTGAACAATGGGTGTGTAGGTGGGGGTCAGAAATAATACATTGTGAGTTGATCTGCCAAGTGGGAAGAAGGAGGGCCATGGAGTGCATATCTTACATTTGCAAAAAGTAAATCTAACATTTTGTTGTTTCTGGTGGGACAGTTAACAGATTGTGGAAGAGTGAGTAGTATGGTTAACTAGCATTTACAACAATGGCAACCTACAATTACCTAACATTTACTTTCTGACTGATGTTAATTACATAAAAACATCAATAAAGAACAATAAATAAAACCTATCACTGGATATTTGGTTTCTTTTCCTTTAAGAGGGGACAGTGTCTTAATGAAAAAAAACAGTGTCACATTTATTACTTAGTGCCCTATGTAGTGCGCTGATGTAGGAATTAAGGAGTAATTTAGAAATGAAATGTGCAAAATGTTTTCTAAGGCAGATTTTTGTGCTTTTTATTCTTGCGTGGTTAGTAAATGCAAGGACACGGAGGCTGTATAGTGGCGTTTAATCACTAGATCGATAAACAGTGCTAAGCAGACAGTCATAAATCAGGACTAGAGAGTAAATGTGGATTGATTAGCTGTATGTATGAAGAAACATCCTAATCTGGCTGCTTTTGATGCCTTTTGTTTCATTTAATTGAGAGAATGAGACACATGGTTGATGTTTAAACATGCACTGTGGCAAAGTAAACAACATGAAACAGGAAGTTCTGGTTTCTTCCTGACAATTCTGTATGGAGCAGCATGTCCTATACTTAGCAGCAGTTACCAAGCCGAGTCTTTAGATTGTAAATATCAGAAAAACAGAACCATGAGCTTTACTCATTAGTCTCAGCATTGATCAATGGAAAGCATCTTGATTAAAATCACTTTTATTTCAGTAGCTTAAACTGATCCTAAAGGTCAGTGAATTTTTTATTTTTTTTAAATGGTATTTCATGTTCAAGTTGTGCATGTGTCTGGCAAAAGTATTCATCCCTCTTGGTGTTTGTCCCTTTTTGTCACATTACAAGCTAGAATTAAAATGGATTTTGGGGGGTTAGTACCATTTGATTTATAAAACATGCCAACCACTTATATATATATGAGCTGCTTAGGGGGCGGCATGGTGGGGTAGTGATTAGCACTGTCGCCTCACAACAAGAAGGTCCTGGGTTTGAGCCCAGTGGCTTGCGAGGGCCTTTCTGTGTGGGTTTGCTCCAGTTTCCCCCAAAGGCATGCAGGTTAGGCTAATTGGTGGCTCTAGATTGACCGAAAGTGTGAATGGTTGTTTGTCTCTGTGTCGGCCCTGCGATGACCTGGTGACTTGTCCATTGTGTACCCTGCCTCTCGCCCACAGTCAGCTGAGATAGGCTACAGAACAGGATAAGCAGCTACAGATAATGGATAGATGAGATAAAGGAGATTTCTGAGGACCTCAGCAAAAGCATTGTTGATGCTCATGAAGCAGGAAAAAGTTACAAAACTATCTCTAAAGAGTTTGGACTCTACCAATCCACAGTCAGATTGTGTACAATTGGAAGAAATTCAAGACCATTGTTACCCTCCCCAGGAGTGGTCGACCAACAAAGATCACTCCAAGAGCAAGGTGTGTAATAGTTGGTGAGGTCACAAAGGACCCCAGGGTAACTTCTAGCAACTGAAAGCCTCTCTCACATTGGCTAATGTTAATGTTTATGAGTCCATCATCAGGAGAACGCTGAACAACAATGGTGTGCATGGCAGGGTTGCAAGGAGAAAACCACTGCTGTCCAAAAAGAACATTGCTGCTTATCTGCAGGTGGCTAAAGATCATGTGGACAAGCCAGAAGGCTATTGGATAAATGTTTTGTGGACAGATGAGACCAAAATAGAACTTTTTGGTTTAAATGAGAAGTGTTATGTTTGGAGGAAGGAAAATACTGCATTCCAGCATAAGAACCTTATCCCATCTGTGAAACATGGTGGTGGTAGTATCATGGTTTGGGCCTGTTTTGCTGCATCTGGGCCAGAACAGCTTGCTATCATTGATGGAACAATGAATTCTGAATTATACCAGTGAATTTGAAATGAAAATGTCAGGACATCTGTCCATGAACTGAATCTCAAGAGAAGGTGGGTCATGCAGCAAGACAATGACCCTAAGCACACAAGTCATTCTACCAAAGAATGGTTAAAGAAGAATAAAGTTAATGTTTTGGAATGGCCAAGTCAAAGTCCCAACCTTAATACAATTGAAATGTTGTGGAAGGACCTGAAGTGAGCAGTTCATGTGAGGAAACCCACCAGCATCCCAGAGTTGAAGTTGTTCTGGGCTAAAATTCTGTTCTGGGCTAAAATTCCTCCAAGCCAGTGTGCAGGACTGATCAATAGTTACCGGAAACATTTAGTTGCAGTTATTGCTGCACAAGGGGGTCACACCAGATACTGAAAGCAAAGGTACACATCCTTTTGCCACTCACAGATATGTAATATTGGATCATTTTCCTCAATAAATAAACAACTAAGTATAATATTTTTGTCTCATTTGTTTAACTGGGTTATCTTTATCTACTTTTAGGACTTGTATCTGATTATGTTTTAGGTCATATTTATGCAGAAATATAGACAATTCTAAAGGGTTCACAAACTTTCAAGCACCACTGTATTCAGGCATGTGAAAAAATATTCCTTGTGGCAAAGATATGTTTTATTTTATTTTCTGCTTTATTTTAGATATAAAAATCGGGGTAATAGCATTATGGCAGCGGGGGCGTGGTCAAGCGTCGGTCTGTGACTGGAGGGCAGAGTCAGGGAAGGTAAGTGGCAGAATCACTACACCGGATGTCAATTAACCTGTATTTGTGTGTCTTCCCCAGTGACCGCGCCCTATATAAGGAGAGAGAGAGAGCAGAGGAAGGGAGCTCTCTCCCCAACCAGATGACTAATGTGTGTGTGCGTGTCTGTGCAACTGGGAGATTGTGTTCAACTGAAAAGTGTCACAATAAAGAGTTTTGACAACTCAGTTCTGGGGTGCTCCCCACACGCTGGAGGATGTCCCGGTGCAGGTCCACGTAGACCAGCCGGCTGTCGGCGGGGAGCTGTAGCGCGGCCAGCTGCACCTCGCCCGTTAGCAGGGGGAGGAGGCGCGCCATGCTCTGTTCCACCGGCCAGCCCCAGGCCTCTGCTGCTTGCTCGAAGAGCGCTAGGAAGGCCTCGGGGTCGTCGTGCGGGCCCATCTTCGTTAGGGTGAGGTGGGGAGGGCCCACAGTGGTGGAGGTGGTGGACCCCGCCAACGCGAGGAGGTGCCGGAACGCCTGACGATCTTCCTGTTGCGCCAGCACCAGGGTCTCGAACCTTTGCGCTTGCTCCTTTTGGAGGGCGACCAGCGCCTGGTGCTGGCTCTGTTGGGCCGTGGCGAGGGCGTGGATCAGGTCCGCGAAGGGGGAGGACTCCATGGGGCTGTTCTCCTCTGTGCTGCTTTTCCTGGGTTTCAGCACCACTGTAGGAATTTGAGCGGGTGGGTGGAGCACAGAAGTACGGCAGGCCAGAATTGAGTTGTCAAAACTCTTTATTGTGACACTTTTCAGTTGAACACAATCTCCCAGTCACACAGACACGCACACACACATTAGTCGTCTGGTTGGGGAGAGAGCTCCCTTCCTCTGCTCTCTCTCTCCTTATATAGGGCGCGGTCACTGGGGAAGACACACAAACACAGGTTAATTGACATCCGATGTAGTGATTCTGCCACTTACCTTCCTTGACTCCGCCCTCCGGTCACAGATCGATGCTTGACCACGCCCCCGCTGCCACAAGCATGTTTTCAGTTTCAAAAATGACAAAAATTGATACTGTCCCCAGTTTTTGAGACAGCATTTGTAAGGCACAATTTAATAGTACATGAAAAGTCAAAGAAACTTGCTAAAACTTCTTTTTTTCCCTTAAATATTTTTTTTCAAGGACTTTGACTGGAATGTTATCAGAAAAATGTGTGTGCATGCACACATTCTATAATATATACATAAACTCGTTATTGAAAGAAGTCACAAACATGAGTCTTTTTCTGATGATGTCAAGAGGTAGGCTTGTGACACTTTTTGTGCATTTCAGCTATTTTATTTGAGCTCAGCACACTTGCATTCACACACATGCATGCATGCATGCATGCACACACACGCACACACACACACACGTGTGAATGGTCCTATACTGCTCAGATCTCTCTCTCTCCCTCTCTCTCTGTGGTTACCGGTTTCTCTCTGGTTCCTTGTTTGGTGGCAAAACAACTTTTACTGTATAAATATTAATTTGAATTATGCAGACCAAATTCCCATTAAAAAAAAGCACAAATTACCAAATACATAATTAATTTATTCAGAAAGTCCACACAGTCCATGCAGTTATTTTTGTCTTTCTCCTTTTTGGAAGCACCATGAAAGCAAACAGCACAAATAATTTTTCTACATTTCCATTTTCTATATTTTCATATTAAACATAGTATGCTACTTCCTCTAACCTTAAAATCAGTGCTTAAATCATCCCATGTCAATTGGGACATATGTTAAATATATTTCAGAGAGGGCAAATGTTGAAAAAAAATATTCAGGAAAATGTAAGCAAGCATCAAAAAATAATGTTTATTCTCAAAAATATTCTAATTATTTTTATATTGGGTTTAATTTTATTTATTTATATACTTACACAATTTATTGTTGAAAACCAAGACAGGCTAAATAAATAAATATTTTAAAAATGTGCCTCGTTATCTTTTTGATTGTTTGTGTTGTTTCTGGTTAAAATATGCAGTGAGGCTGCTGAGTGGTGCAACAGAAATGTATTCGCCATATTATCCAGAGACCACTTGATGACACCATCCATGGCAAGACAGCAAATTGGCCTGTGTTCTCAGGGAGGAAGGGGTGGCATACTCTCTCTCACCTGTCAATTACAGTGACACTCGCTAATCAAGGGCATCTGTGAGTTCATGCACTAGGAAGTGGGTAGAATAGCAGTTTCATCTGAGTGTATTATGCCACCCCTTGACATCGCATGAGCAGCAATTCAAAATGATGCAGTTGGCTGGCATCATGTACCTCAGAGGAAGCACGTGAAAACCTTTGCTCTTCCTGTTTGGTAGCCTGGTTTGTGATAAAGGAGAGCTGTGTGCTGATTGGGAATTTGACAGGTTTTTTTTTTTCTGATTCTTTATTGGTCTTATGCTTTTGGTTGCTCATAAAGTTTGCCTGCTGGTTGCCAGTTTTGGTGGATTTTCCCTGATCCTTGCTCTCCCATGCATGATGCATATTTTCTCACTTGCTTTGCATAAAGTCCAGTGTCTGATCTCTTACTGTGTGTCTGTTGCTTTCGCCAGTGGCTGGGAATGTGGTGCCATTGTCCTGAGGATCCCTCTGTTCAGCAATATGCCCACTTTGTGTGGCACTTAAGCAGTTCATTTTCCTCCCTTTTTTTTGTTCAATCAGAAGCGGTTATGGTTCAATGCTACAGTATTTCCCCTTTCTATAATAAACAATGCACTATACATGTGCACTTGATGTCATGAGTAATTATATAAAATTTCAGTTTCTACTCTTTGTTTTTTTTCTTCAGTGAGTGAGTAGCATCTCTGCACTGATGTGTGGCTCAAAGCCATTTTCCCCTCCATCGTTAATGTACAGAAATCAATCAGCTCTCTCTTTCTCTCTCTCTCTCTCTCTCTCTCGCACAGCATTTTAATGTTCCAACATAAAACCAATGAGTCATGTTTAATTTATTCTCCACATACAGTTAGATATATTTGGTGGAATGTACTGATAAATAACCAGAAATCACTGCAGTACAATATTTAAGAACTCTAGCATTGCACAAGATATAAATCACATGCTTGTTCTAATTTACAATTAATCCATTTGTGGTATTGATTTCTCCCCTCAGTTATCTAGAATTATTAGCATGGCTAATCCATAAGGAGTGCATCACAAATGCTAATTGTGAATTATGTTGAAGCGCTAATAGAAAACAGCGGTGTGCATCTGTTGTAAAGGCTAAGTGGTAAAAAAAAAGTGCACTGGAGAGATATGAATGTAGAAGTAGCATAAAAGAAGCAAAGAGGTGATATACAGTATCACTGTCTATTCAGAGCTATTTAATCTGTACTTTTGTTTAAGTTCCTCAAATCTGTTTGGGTGTGCTTGCTGAAAACTTGACACCCCAAGATAAGATAAGATAAGATAAGATAAGATAAGATAAGATAAGATAAGATAAGATAAGATAAGATAAGATAAGATAAGATAAGATAAGATAAGATAAGATAAGATAAGATTTTATTATTCCACAAGGGGAAATTTACATTGTTACAGCAGCAAAATATATAAAGAGAAAAAGATAAGGCAGTGAAGTAGTGCAAAAGTACTAAGTATACAAAAAAGGATATATATAAAAGAAATAAACTACAAATTTAGAGATAAAAAAATTAACAAATTTGCATAAATTAACAGGTTTGCAGATATATACTTAACATAAGTGTATTACAAAGGTGGTATTGCATGTGTAAGTATTGCACAGGTATTATTACCAGTATTACCCAGATAGTATTGCACAAGTAAGTTGGTATATTGCACAAGAGCCATTTTAACCATGTGTAGCTAGCAGTTTGCTGTAAAGTACTGATGCTGATAGTCAGTGTGCACAGTATACATTCAGAGGGGTTTCTATGGATGTAAAAGTGATCTGGACAGTATTGTTCATTATTGTGAGGAGTGTCTGGTGCTGTGTTTGGTGAGGTGCCGGTTGTACAGTCTCACAGCAGTAGGGAGGAAGGAGCTGCTGTATCTCTCCTTAACACACCGCAGATGGAGGAGCCGGTCACTGAAGGAGCTGCCCAGTGCTGCTACTGTCTCCTGCAGTGGATGGGAGGTGTTCACCATTAAGGATGACAACTTGGCCAACATCCTCCTCTCCCCCACTATATCCACTGAGTCCAGTGCACAGCCCAGGACAGCTCCTGCCTTCCTAATCAGTTTGTTCATTTTTTTTCCCTCTCTGCTGTTGTGATACTGCTTCCCCAATAGACAACTCCATAGAATATGGCTGATGCCACCACAGAGTCATAAAAAGAGTCCAGAAGTGGACCCTGTACTCCAAAGGCCCTGAGCCTCCTCAGCAGGTGGAGTCTGCTCTGGCCTTTCTTGTACAGGGCGTGTGTGATCAGTCCAGTCCAGTTTATTGTTCAGATGAACACCCAGGTACTTGTAGCTCCTAATGATCTCAATGTCCTTTCCCTGAATGTTCACTGGGGTAGGTGAAGAGAACCTCATCCTGTGAAAATCCACCACCAGTTCCTTGGTTTTACTTGTATTAATCTGGAGGGAGTTCTGTTGGAACCAGTCCACAAAGTTCCTTGTCAGTTCTCTGTACTCGCCATCATCACCATCTAGGATATAGCCCACAATAGCAGAGTCATCACAGAACTTTTGTAGATGACAGGTAGTTGTATTGTATCTAAAGTCTGCAGTGTAAAGTGTGAACAGAAATGGGGCCAGGACTGTCCCCTGTGGAGGCCCTGTGCTGCAAAGAATGGTGTCTGACACACAGTCCTTTAGTCTCACATACTGTGGTCTGTTTGTGTGATAGTCCATAGTCCACAAGGTAAGATGATGGTCCACCGCTGCGCTCTCCATCTTACTCCTCAGAAGAGTCGGCTGGATGGTGTTGAAGGCACTGGATAGATCAAAGAACATGATTCTAACAGTGCTTCCTGCCTTTTCAAGATGAGAGAGAGCTCTATGAAGCAGGTAGATGACTGCATCTTCCACCCTGATGCATGGCTGGTAGGCAGCACTGAGCTGGAGGTATGATGGTTGAGGGGTGCTGAGAGGGTGAAAAGGAAGTCTGTGGGCTGGGTGATGATGACCAGGAAGAGACAGTAGCAGTGGGCTGATCTGGGGGGAGGGCTGGTGCCTGATCAAATCTGTTAAAGAAGTTGTTCAGGTCATTTGCCCATTACAACTCACCTCCAAACTGCCTATTGGACTCCTTAAGCCCTGAGATGGTTTTAAGGCCCCTCCAGACTCCACTCACATTGCTCTGCTGCAGCTGGTCCTCCATCCTCCTCCTGTAGCGGTCTTTGCCTTCCCTGATCTTTCTTCTCAGCTCCTTCTGTACCCTCCTCAATTCATCTCTGTTTCCTGATCTGAATACCCTCTTCTTCTCATTCAGGAGAGCCTTCAGCTCAGGAGTGACCCAGGGCTTGTTGTTTGAGAAGCACTGTCCTGTTTTAGTGGGCACAGTGTTCTCCACACAGAAGTTTACGTAGTCCGTGATGCAGCTCATGAGGCTGTCTACGTCCTTATGGGGCTCATGAAGAACATCCCAGTCTGTAGTGCCAAAGCAGTCCTTCAAAGCCTCATAAGCCTCATCAGTCCAGCTTTTCACCTGTTGTGCATCGACTGAATGTCTGTGAACAATAGATCTGTAGACTGGCAAGAGATGCACCAAGTTGTGATCAGATTTGCCCGGGGGGTAGGGGTGATGTACGATATGCTTCAGCAGAGGGGGGAATGTAAGCAGTTATCATGATAACATGCGAGAATTCCCTTGGTAAATAATACGGCCTCATGCTAATAGCTAACAGTTCAATATCCATACTGCAGATTTTATCTTTAATAGTGATGTGTCCCAGGTTACACCATCTATCGTTGATAAACACAGCCAGTTCCCCTCCTTCTGCTCTCCTTTGTCCTGTCTGCATGCCAAATTTGGAAGCCATCAAGCATGATGTTAGCATCCGAAGTTAGCTTGGTTAGCCATGGGGATTTGGGGGATTTGGGGATCTTCTCATATTCCCTGTCTGAGGAACCTTTCCAGTTCTGTCAGGTAGCATGAGGAACCTCACTGTACCTCTGTTTTCAGGTCTTTCCAAACATAACATCAGCCTGGTCTCTTACTGGACCACTCCTAGAAACATTCCCAGAGTCATCCTGAAGCCACTTGTAAGTTTCCAAACTGGAGAGTGAATGTCAGACCAATCTGAGCTCATGCATTAATCTTCACCTGGGTTTTTCTCAAGAATGGCTTGGTATATGTTTGATTAATTTGTTGTGTCAATTGGGAGAGTGTTCAATACGATGATCATTCTACCATTTAACCTTGAACTTTGTGCTATGATACTTTTAGCCCAGTGCTGTAGAGATGGTACACCCTCTCAAGTTTTCCAATTTCCTCACAGGGAGAATAAGGTTCACTTTATGGAAGCTAAGAACTTGTGACAATGCAAAAACCCATGACAAACCCCTTGGCCCTGAATCCACCATGTTCCTGATCAGGATAAACTGGTTACTGAGGATGAATGAATGATTGAATGACGTGATAATTCAGAGTAAATTAAGATTTCCTCATCCTCCCAGAAATTCAATCATGGCTATACCACTGTAAAGGGTATAAAGGGACAACCAAAGAATAAAAGAGGGTTCATTGACTCTCACAGGAACTGATTGTTTGATTGATGTATCAGACATTTTCATAGAGCCAATTGTATCCCAGTTATCTGTTACTAACTGCTTCAATGTATAGTTATGAAATGGCTAAAGCGTGTGAGAAAGTCTACATCTGAAGTGATGGTTTAGTGATGCCACCAGCTCTGCATCTCCTTGACACTATTCAACAACTCATAGTCAAGGGTCTTCAGTGGAGAGTTCTTGCCTTTTTTTTTTCCAGTCCACAATCACAGTTCAGGTCATTTACTGGCAAACAACATGGCCTTCACTAGCAAACAAAATGTAAATCAACTTTTAAAGTTGGGAATGATTTTTTTTTCAGTCCAGTGATTATATCATGCTGTACAAACTAGTCAAAACTGGTGCAAGGAAGTGCAGACAGCCCATCAGAAGTGTTGTAGTCAAGACCATCTAAGCTGAGATCAAGTCATGACAAAGACCAAAGTGTATTGATACCAAGACAAGACCAAGACTTTGAGGGGTTGCGATCAAGTCATGACCAAGACCAAGGCAGGGTGAGACCGAGTCAAGACCAGGACCAGACCAGTGTGTGTGAAGGGGGGTGGGGGAGGGGTTACAGCCATTATAAGGAAGAAAGATTTCAAATTAGCGATGAGTCATATTATTGGTTGCATTTGAAGCAGGAATTTTTTACATCCAATCACAGTAATAAAAATAACAAATAAATCAAACAATGCACAGGCAATTTAGTGAAATCCCCACAGTTGTGGTCTTGACAGGTCTTGAAATAAAATCCAGAGTCTCTATGTCTGAGACCAAGACAAGACCAAATAAAAATGCATTTGATTCCGAGACGAGACCAAGACCTTCAAAAAGTGGTCTTGAGACTGATCTCGAGACCAAGAATGGTCTCAAGCGCTACAGCACGACCCATCAGATTGCAGCCTTGGTGGTCATGTACAAAAGATAACAGGAAAAGATAACAGGAGCATCATGTCAGAATCAACAGTTTTTTGGCCAAAATGTAGACAGAAACCTATAAGCACTTGATTTATTCATCCATCTGTTTATGTATTGTCCATCTATCCATCCATGTATACATATGGTAACATTAGTTTCTCTGCTTTTCTCTGTATCTACATTTATTCCCTTATTTGTAACTGATCTGCTTACACACTGTTAACAAGCCCATCTGCTAAACACTAATTAAACAGAGCATTAAACGCACAGCATTATACTGTTGCCTGCTGTATGGTGCCAACATGCATCATGATGAACAGCTTCAGAGAATTGAGAACCAGAGAACCGGCCTACAATGATCTTTAAAGTAAGTGTTGCATTAAAGTGTGTGCAAACAATGTAGCTATTGGACCATCTGCAGCTCCGAACATGAAGTACAAATCCCAAAGCTATGAAACAAAAGCACAATTCAAAATCTCTCTCTCTCTCTCTCTCTCTCTCTCATTTTTTCATTCTTGCTCTTCTGTCTACTCTCAGTACTGTGCTTTGTTTTTTTTGTTTGTTTTTTTACCCTCACTCCACAGTGCGATATACATCTCGTTAATTCTTGCCTCACATCATGTTTCAAAACATCCAACCTTTTTCATCTCACTCTTTCTCCCCCTTTATCCATCACTGATGCTTCATTAATTTTTATCAGGCCAACCGATAAATAATTAGTCCTAGGCATCTCACATAGGAACAGAACATTGCAGAGTGCTGTCAGTGCCAATAAAGTGCAGTCTAAGCATTTCTCTGTGTATGCCTTATTTATGGTTCTGCTCATTACAATGTTCACAAGGGAAGGCTGTTACAGCTACTGTTAAAGAGGCATAAAAATATGTCTGGCAATGTCACGTTAAAATCAGTATTTTTGATAATTCTAACCCTAGATCACTAACAGTGTTCAAAATACCCATCTGCAGTCTGCATTTTGCAGAATGATTTTCAAGATTGCAGAAGAAAAATTAAACAACCTGCAATTTTGCAGAATGAAAAAATCAGGCTCGGGATTCAATGGTTCTCAATTTAGCAAACTAGGGGCGCTGTAAATAAACTGAAACCTGTGCCGCATGAACCTGACGGCATTTTCCAGGTCAAAGTTGAGCAATATTTACGTAATACCAACGAAAGGCGACAACAACCAAATAAGGGCAGTTGACATTTTCCGATGTAAGATTTCGTCACTTTTAATACCCGCCGGGACGACCCGACCATTACCTCAGCAGTGTTCGGCAGTTTCCGCCATGCATCTCCCAGAATTCAATGCGGCACAACAAACATGGCTCCCAAGAAGAGGATTGTTTCTTCGGGGCAAGAGGAGGCCTTCAACAAAGCCGTATGGCCCACGAAGACAGCAGAAATGCATTCATTGACACATCTGGTTCAGAAAGCGAAGACTCTGACTAGTTCTTATCTTGCATACATATATATTGGTAAATTGTATAGGTTTGTATATATTGTATTGTTGAATCATGCAAAATTATACTGATATTATATCTCTTTTGAAGACAGCAACAGTATTTTACCTTTATTCATAGATACTTTTGAATATTTTGCAGGGCTTTGAACCAGAATTTTTTTCCTATTGGTTCGTTCCGAACAGAAACGGAATTTTAATGTTTCCGGTTTGGGGTTCCACCATTAAATAGACGTTCCCGAACCGGTTAGAACAAAAAAAATTTAGTTCCCGGAATGGTTAATTACGTTCCCTGTCAGCTGTTTAACAAATGGCTATAAAATTATGTCTCTGTCTCATCCAGCTTAAGCCAAATGTAGGCTAATTCTATTACAACCTTCATTAAATAAGACAAGAAATAATTCAAAACAATTATTATTTCAAATGTTGGCGATTTGGATTCTCAGTATGTCTTCCCATCTACACAAACAGAAAAAGTGCCAAAAATGAAAAGATAATTCATTTAGTGTGTTACCAAAGGCTAGTCAGGCCCTATAGAGGGCTACCGCATGACGTCACCGCACCGCGAGATTTTGTTAGGCGCCATATTGGAAGACCAAGTACACATCTATGCAAGTACATACATACATAAAACAAACTACACCTGAAATGTAGCCAGGGCCAGTTCTGCCCTAATCTGGACCCGGGTGCAACATCGCGCAACCCCCCCCCCCCAAAAAAAAAAAATAAAAAACAGTCTAAATCAGGACAACCATCACATAACTATAACTATAAACATTTTATATCAACTATTTTAACTAAATGGGCTATAATAAATAAGCCTGCAGGCAGCCACGGCGGGCTGCCTCAGAAAAGTAACCATTTGTCCTACCTTAAAACTCGTTTTGCATTTTCTGCCTCCTTTTTTGTATTTTCGACCCTCCGTTTATTTTCTTTCCTTTTCTGAAAACCCGATTTGTGTCCAGACATTTTGTTCTGCTACCAACGAACTAACTCGTCAGGTCTTGTCTCTCGAGCTCGCGATGATTCCCGTGGGAAGGGCAACAATTGATACATTTTTACAAACAGCCAATAGGGAGGTTGCAATGTTCAGGCTCTTCTTTGCTCAGACACTCAGTAATGCACTTACTCACTTATTATCACGTGGAGAAGTGATAGTAGTCCACCTTCCCGCTCTCTCCATTCAGTCAGCGAACGTCACACAGGAAGTGAACCCCAGCGGGTCATAGAAACTTGCGCAGGAGAAGAATGACTTTTTTTATTTGTAGGCTACGGAAACTTTGAGGAACGAAATAAAAACCGGTATTAACCGGTTACCATTATTTTTAATAAGCGTTTCTGTTCCGGAGCATAAAAAATAATAAAGTTTCTGGTTTTGTTTCTGTTCCATGTGAAATAGAAAAAGTTCCCGGTTTTCGTTTTCGTTCCTTGAACCGGTTCAAAGCCCTGATATTTTGTTTTCTCATACCAAGCTACACTAATACATGTTTTGTGTACATGTTCTATTTTTTTTTACTAGTGCTGTCTTGCCTGTGGTGCAAACTAGCACAAAGTAAAACAGTTGCCCTGTAAGACAAAGCTCATAGGTTCAGTTCTGTAGCTCTCAGTAGTTTTGTAGCTCTCAGTTCTGCCATGATTAGTTTGTACCCAGTTCTCTGTTGTTAGTTTAGAGCTTAGAGTAGTGAAGCCCCTGCAGTAGTTCTCAGTTCAGTTCATGACCTTGCACTTTAGAAGCCAGGCAAACACAATGAACCCAAACGTCTTTCCATTTGCCAGTTGGGTTTATTCCTTAATGGCATCAATTCTTTGCATCATCGTAAGATGTAACAGTGTAGAATTGAAACCTTGCTTTCAATTTAAAACTACAGGTTGCAGATGCAAACACTGTGAATGAAGTACATTTTGGGTAACAATCTATTGTTCAAGCTAGAAACTTTATCTTGACAAAATGTAACATGACGTGTAACATGAAAATGAATGTTTTGTTTCTTGAAGAACAGTTGTGTTCTATTTTTTTATTGTGGTGATACCTTTATTAGTATGTTGTGTGGAAGGATAATGTGTGGGTGTGATAACTAGTACATTTATGAATTAGTTGGTATACTTCAAGTTGTAGTAGCCCGTAGTGTCAGGGCGAGGGGGATGAAAGGCCTTTGGAGGTATCATGGAATGATAACTTTGCTGCAGAGAAGGATCTGTGAAGACTGAAATTAAAAATAGAGTGAGAGAATAAAGAATTACAGTAATGCTATGAGTTGTAAAGCTAGATATGATGTAAATATAGGCATTATTAAGTTGAGAAGGCTGTAGTTTGTGTATTTGCAGAAAATATTTCCAAATTGCAGAACAAAATTTTGACATTCTGCAATATTGCAGAACACTGGAAAAAAGTATTTTGACCACTAACTAATATACAAATATGGCAAAGTTAAAGATTACCCTCAAGCTTGCAAAATGCCTGGCTAATTTATCTTCCACTCTCCATTTTTGTCAAATGTGTTCTGTTCTCCCAACTGCTCCCCTGGTGCTGTTAAAATGGCTGCCCACTGCTCTGGGTATGTGTGTGTACTCATTGCTCACGTGTGTGTGCATGTGTGTGTTCACTGCTTTAGATGGGTTAAATGCAGAGAGGAATTTCACAAGTGTGTGATGAATAAAGTTGTGCTTTCTTTCTTTCTTTCTTTCTTTCTTTCTTTCTTTCTTTCTAATTAACATTTTAGCATATTCAAAAGCAGTTGTTTTCTATGAGTCTTTCAGCCCTTTTCCAAAGGCCTAAATCTCTTAGCCCCTTACCCTAGTCCTATTACTTGAAGTCCCTCAAGATAGATTCTTTTAGCTCACTTTCCTTTAGCCCCAAGTCCCTTTGCCCATATCCTTAGGCCTAACTTCATTAGCCCTTGTCCTTTCACCCTGAATTTCCCATTGAAGTTCTTTATTCCCAAGTTCCTGAGCCACTGAAACCCCACTCCAGTCCAGTTTAGCACATTAGAGTAGTCTCATAGCCCCTTTAACCCCTCTAAATCCAATCCCTTGTCCAATCCCAAATTTAAATCTCAGTTACACTATTACCATTTTTCATGTTACTATTACTGATAACAACAAGGATGTGAGTCCCTTTGCCCATTAGACCAGTTTCTTAGCCCAAACCTTTATTAGTTGATTTACTAACCCCAGCTCCCTTAACCTGGACTCTAAGTCTCAAGTGCCTTAGACCAGTTTCTTAAACGTGACTTCTTAAATGTGACGCACATTGTCCAGTTCCAAACTGCAAGTCCCTGAGCCTGATTCCTTGCCCCTTAGCCTGGTCTCTCGGTGCTGATTCCCATAGTCTAGTACATAACCACAAGCCCAATGCTTTAGATCAGACTCCTTTAATTCAATCCAAAACCTGGAGTAAAAGATTGATCCTGGTCCCTAAACCTCAAGTCTCCCCAGCTGGTCCTTTAGCCCTGAGTCCCTTCGTCCACTTCCTTAATTCTAACTCCTTTTGTCCTCTTAGTCCACCCCAAGACCCTTTGCATAATATCTGCCGTCACTCCCTTAGTCCTGTTACTTCATCCTGAGTTCTGTAGTTTAGTCCCTAACCCCCAAATTCCTTAGCCCTGAATTATTTGACCCAATCCTTCAGACAAGTACATTAGCCTGGTCCTGTAGACCTGTCCCTTAGCTCAGTCCCTTTAACCTAGTGTTCCTTTGCTTGGTCCATAAGATGATAATTGCTTAGTCCCCAAGTCTTCCCCCCTGTTCTTCTGATTAACACACTAAAGTGAGGTTTTTTTTTTTTTAATTCTGACTCTGATGTTTGTTTGCTTGTGTGTTTGTTTCCCTAATATTTTTGCATTGTTTTTTTTTTTCTTGAATAGAAGTGTTTTTTTCTGTCACTAATATTGAATCTGAAAACAGAACACTAAAATTAAGACATAATAAAGCTATTTGTCCTTTCACTCAGCCTTTGTCCTAACCAAAATTTGTGTACACCACTAAACTAACAAGGGTTTTTATTTTCCTTTGTACAGAAAAATGGTTTTATCCCTTTGTCCTCATTCATTGTAGGTGATGTTTT